>NC_079194.1:18898744-19056237 GCF_029499605.1 Hyla sarda | reverse complement strand
TAATGTTAGGGGGATTTATTATATAATGTTAGGGGGGATTTATTATATAGTGTGGGGGATTTATTATATAATGTGAGGGGGGATTTATTATATAATGTGGGGGGGATTTATTATATAGTGTGGGGGGGATTTATTATATAATGTGAGGGGGGATTTATTATATAGTGTGGGGGTGGGGGATTTATTATATAGTGTGGGGGGATTTATTATATAATGTGAGGGGGGATTTATTATATAGTGTGGGGGGGATTTATTATATAGTGTGGGGGGGATTTATTATATAATGTGAGGGGGGATTTATTATATAGTGTGGGGGGGATTTATTATATAGTGTGGGGGGATTTATTATATAATGTGAGGGGGGATTTATTATATAATGTGAGGGGGGATTTATTATATAGTGTGGGGAGTGGGGGGGATTTATTATATAAATTATGTATGATGTCTGTATGCATATAGTATGTATTTATGCATTATGTATGTGTGTGTATATATATATAATATATATATATATATATATATATATATATATATATGTGTGTAGGTTATGCATGTATGATGTGTGTAATATGTATGTATGATGTGTGTAATATGTATGTATGATGTGTGTAATATGTATGTATGATGTGTGTAATATATATGTGTGATGTGTGTAATATGTATGATGTGTGTAATATATATGTATGATGTGTGTAATATGTATGATGTGTGTAATATATTATGTATGATGTGTGTAATATGTATGTATGGTGTGTGTAATATGTATGTATGATGTGTGTAATATGTATGTATGATGTTGTGTAATATGTATGTATGATGTGTGTAATATGTATTGATGTGTGTAATATGTATGTATGGTGTGTGTAATATGTATGTATGGTGTGTGTAATATGTATGTATGATGGTGTAATATGTATGATGTGTGTAATATGTATGTATGGTGTGTGTAATATGTATGTATGGTGTGTGTAATATGTATGTATGGTGTGTGTAATATGTATGTATGATGTGTGTAATATGTATGTATGATGTGTGTAATATGTATGTATGATGTGTGTAATATGTATGTATGGTGTGTGTAATATGTATGTATGATGTGTGTAATATGTATGTATGATGTGTGTAATATGTATGTATGGATGTGTGTAATATGTATGTATGGTGTGTGTAATATGTATGTATGGTGTGTGTAATATGTATGTATGATGTGTGTAATATGTATGTATGATGTGTGTAATATGTATGTATGTATGATGTGTGTAATATGTATGTATGGTGTGTGTAATATGTATGTATGATGTGTGTAATATGTATGTATGATGTGTGTAATATGTATGTATGATGTGTGTAATATGTATGTATGATGTGTGTAATATGTATGTATGGTGTGTGTAATATGTATGTATGATGTGTGTAATATGTATGTATGATGTGTGTAATATGTATGTATGATGTGTGTAATATGTATGTATGGTGTGTGTAATATGTATGTATGATGTGTGTAATATGTATGTATGATGTGTGTAATATGTATGTATGAGTGTGTAATATTTATGTATGATGTGTGTAATATGTATGTATGATGTGTGTAATATGTATGTATGATGTGTGTAATATGTATGTATGATGTGTGTAATATGTATGTATGATGTGTGTAATATGTATGTATGATGTGTGTAATATGTATGTATGATGTGTGTAATATATATGTGTGATGTGTGTAATATGTAGGATGTGTGTAATATATATGTATGATGTGTGTAATATGTATGATGTGTGTAATATATATGTATGATGTGTGTAATATGTATGTATGGTGTGTGTAATATGTATATATGATGTGTGTAATATGTATGTATGATGTGTGTAATATGTATGTATGGTGTGTGTGTAATATGTATGTATGGTGTGTGTAATATGTATGTATGATGTGTGTAATATGTATGTATGATGTGTGTAATATGTATGTATGATGTGTGTAATATGTATGTATGATGTGTGTAATATGTATGTATGGTGTGTGTAATATGTATGTATGGTGTGTGTAATATGTATGTATGGTGTGTGTAATATGTATGTATGATGTGTGTAATATGTATGTATGATGTGTGTAATATGTATGTATGGTGTGTGTAATATGTATGTATGGTGTGTGTATATGTATGTATGATGTGTGTAATATGTATGTATGGTGTGTGTAATATGTATGTATGGTGTGTGTAATATGTATGTATGTATGATGTGTGTAATATGTATGTATGATTGTGTAATATGTATGTATGGCTGTGTGTAATATGTATGTATGATGAATATGTATGTATGATGTGTGTAATATGTATGTATGATGTGTAATGTATGTATGATGGTAAATGTATGTATGTGTGTGTAATATGTATGTATGTGTGTGTAATATGTATGTGTATGGTGTCTGTATTATGTATTATGTATGCATTATATGTATGATGTGTGCATGTGTATATTATGTATGTATGTATTATATGTATGATGTTTGTATTTATGCTATGTATGATGTGTGTGTATGTATGTATGATGTATAGTATGTATGTATGACGTATCAGAATCAAGAAAGATGAAAAAAGAAAGTTTCCTCCAGCTCTTCCAAGGATAACGGTGCTTGTAGTATTAAACCATCAAACCTTTAATCTGTTTACATTAAAAATAGAAAAAGGTGACATCATAAAAGAAAAGTGAAACTCCAGTGCGTTTTGGGCTACATATAGCCATGATTAAGAGCTACATTTTGCTCAAAACGTGTTGGAGTTTCCTTTCTCTTTTATGATTGATGTCACCTTTTTCTATTTTTAATGCATACAGATTAAAGGTTTGATGTTTTAATACTACAAGCACCTTGAAACAGGCAACTTTCTTTTTTCCTTTGTTCTGATACACGGGACACGGCCTGTTCTCTGCAGTCCGTGCTCTTCTACCAGCAAAAATACTAAAAACGACTACAGCACCGACCCGGGAGCTGAAATAAAACATTATTTTTTTTTTTTTATGTATCATGTATGTATTTTATATCATGTATGTATTATTTACGCAATCCCCCACACAGCACCCATAGCACCCCTCAAACACACAGCACCCCCCCACACACACACAGCACCCCCTCCACACACACACACACACACAGCACCCCCCCCCACACACACACACAGCACCCACACACACACACACACACACACAGCACCCCCCCCCCCCACACTCACACACAGCACCCCCCCACACACACACTGACACACAGCACTTCACACACACACACACACAGCACCCCCCCCCACACTCACACATAGCACTTCACACACACACAGCACCCCCCCACACACACACACACAGCACCCCCCCCCCCACACTCACACATAGCACTTCACACACACACAGCACCCCCCCCCCACACTCACACACAGCACCCCCCCACACACACACTGACACACAGCACTTCACACACACACACACACACACAGCACCCCCCCCCCCACACTCACACATAGCACTTCACACACACACAGCACCCCCCCACACACACACACACAGCACCCCCCCCCCACACTCACACATTAGCACTTCACACACACAGCACCCCCCACACACACACACACAGCACCCCCCCCCCACACTCACACATAGCACTTCACACACACACAGCACCCCCCCATACACACACACAGCAGCACCCCCCCCCCACACTCACACATAGCACTTCACACACACACAGCACCCCCCCACACACACACACACAGCACCCCCCCCCCCCACACTCACACATAGCACTTCACACACACACAGCACCCCCCCCCCCCACACACACACAGCACCCCCCACACACACACAGCACCCCCCCCCCCCCCCCCCCACACACACACACACACAGCACCCCCCACACACACACTTCACACACACACACACACACACACACACACACACACAGCACCCCCCCACACACACACTTCACACACACACACACACACACACACACACAGCACCCCCCCCCACACTCACACATAGCACTTCACACACACACACATACACACACACACACACAGCACCCCCCCCCACACTCACACATAGCACTTCACACACACACACACACACACAGCACCCCCCCCACACTCACACACAGCACCTCACACACACACACAGCACCCCCCACACTCACACACACACACACACACACACACACACACAGCACCCCCCCCCCTCCACACTCACACACAGCACCTCACACACACGCACACAGCACCCCCAGTGCAACATAATGGGAGTTGTAGTTTTGGTCACCATATATTGTATCAGGGCATGCTGGGAATTGTAGTTGGTAACTGCAAATCCCAGCATTGCATTCCTTGAAGGAATGCAATGCTGGGAGGTGCAGTTACCAACTACAATTCCCAGCATGCCCTGATACAATCTATGATGACCAAAACTACAACTCCACACATCTTGTACTATATAGGAGTACAATTTAGATTATGGTGCAACATCCTGGGAGTCCTAGTTTGTGGTCAGCTGCAGACCCAAAACTACAACGTGCATGCTGCTCCAAGCTTGCTGGGTGCCGCATCACTTTTTCAACCAATCTGGTGCAAAAAAAAATTCAATTTGGAATATTCCCCCCTCTGTGCCCCCATCTTATAGTAAAAGCGTTCTTCTGTTTGCCAAGTAAAGAACAAACATGAGTTTTACCATTCAACTTACTATTTTTTTTTTTCAAATCCACATCAAATGCCTCCCTATAAACACCAGCAACACACACAAGTGGGAGGTCTAGTCAGGGCTGGTGCATGGATTTTTGACACTCTACGCAAAACCTAATTTTGTCAACCCTTTGGCTCCGCCCATTGAACCCCTTGGTAAATATAAGATCAGCGGTAGAATTAGTCCCGTAAGCCTCATGGTAAATTCTAGACTTGTCCTCCTCCCTACAATTATAACTATACTGCACCTAATGTGGAGAACTATACTGCACCTAATGTGGGGGAACTGTACTGCACCTAATGTGGGGGAACTATATTGCACCTAATGTGGGGGAACTGTACTGCACCTAATGTGGGGGAACTATATTGCACCTAATGTGGGGGAACTGTACTGCACCTAATGTGGGGGAACTATATTGCACCTAATGTGGGGGAACTATACTGCACCTAATGTGGGGGAACTATATTTCACCTAATGTGGGGGAACTATACTGCACCTAATGTGGGGGAACTATATTGCACCTAATGTGGGGGAACTATATTGCACCTAATGTGGGGGAACTGTACTGCACCTAATGTGGGGGACTATACTGCACCTAATGTGGGGGAACTGTACTGCACCTAATGTGGGGAACTATACTGCACCTAATGTGGGGGAACTATACTACACCTAATGTGGGGGAACTGTACTGCACCTAATGTGGGGGAACTAGATTGCACCTGTGGGGGAACTGTACTGCACCTAATGTGGAGGAACTGTACTACTAACCTAATGTGGGGGAACTATACTGCCCAAGCTAATGTGGGGGAACTATACTGCCAACCTAATGTGGGGGAACTGTACTACTAACCTAATGTGGGGGAACTATACTGCACCTAATGTGGGGAACTATACTGCCAACCTAATGTGGGGGAACTGTACTACTAACCTAATGTGGGGGAACTATACTGCACCTAATGTGGGGGAACTATACTGCCAACCTAATGTGGGGGGAACTGTACTGCCAACCTAATGTGGGGGAACTGTACTACTAACCTAATGTGGGGGAACTATACTGCACCTAATGTGGTGGGAACTATACTGCCAACCTAATGTGGGGGAACTGTACTGCCAACCTAATGTGGGGGAACTATACAAAAATATAAAATTGTACTATTTTGATCCCTATAGCACTTTTATTTTTCTGTATATGGGATGTGAGGGTCATTTTTAGCGCTGTGATTTGTAGTTTTTATCGGTACCATTTTTTTTTTTTTTTTTGCTTTTTAGATATTTTTTTATGGTATTTGAAGTGACTAATAGTGCTAATCTGATTAGTGCACTATTCCGACTTTTGGGACCCCACTTCTGATTTTGCCCAGGGCCATGTTAAGCCTAAAACCGGCCCTGGATACAATCCTCCTACACTATGCAAGCAAGAGTGTGTGTATATGTATGTGTGTGTGTATATATATATATATATATATATATATATATATATATATATATACAGCAACAGAAGAATGCAGCAGCACACTGCCAGCACAAGGATATAGGTGCAACATGAATATGCAGTTAAAACATGGAGAGCTATACAGCTATGGTGTAATAGATGCAAATGTGAAACTATGAAATAGTGAGGCACTTAGCTCGCAAATTTGTCTCTGCCGGCGGTCAAATAGCTTGGACCGTCCCACCGCGATAAGGTGGCCTCCTTGGGACGGACCCTACTCTTTGAATATGCCTCTGTGTGAACAGTTCAGTAAGCATGGCAGGATCTGGAACATCCAAGCCACCTTATATACACACCTGATAGAGGTGGGTGGGGTGCAAGGCCAACATGGAGGTAGCCACTCCCCCGTATGTGTAATACAGACAAAGAATAAGTCAGCCAGCACTTTAGTTGATACCAAACTATTCACACAGAGGCATATTCACAGTGTAGGGTCCGTCCCAAGGAGGCCACCTTATCGCGGTGGGACGGTCCAAGCTATTTGACCGCCGGCGGAGACAAATTTGCGAGCTAAGTGCCTCACTATTTCATAGTTTCACATTTGCATCTATTACACCATAGCTGTATAGCTCTCCATGTTTTAACTGCATATTCATGTTGCACCTATATCCTTGTGCTGGCAGTGTGCTGCTGCATTCTTCTGTTGCTGTATATCTAGCCTAGTAGCGTGCACCTGTAGGCCAGGTCCATATAATAGTTTGGTATCAACTAAAGTGCTGGCTGACTTATTCTTTGTCTATATATATATATATATATATATATATATATATACACATACATGAACACACACGCATGCGCGGAGTGAGTTTGTGCTTTAGGGTGCACACCCTAATGCAATAGGCTGCGCACGCCTATGCTTCTGAGGGTGTACTATAGAGATATAGAGGAGCAGGATCCTCTCTTCTGAGGGTGTATTATAGAGATATACGGGAGCAGGATGCTCTCTTCTGAGGGTGTACTATAGAGATATAGAGGAGCAGGATCCTCTCTTCTGAGGGTGTACTATAGAGATATAGAGGAGCAGGATCGTCTCTTCTGAGGGTGTACTATAGAGATATAGAGGAGCAGGATCCTCTCATCTGAGGGTGTACTATAGAGATATAGAGGAGCAGGATCCTCTCTTCTGAGGGTGTACTATAGAGCTATAGAGGAGCAGGATCCTCTCTTCTGAGGGTGTACTATAGAGATATAGAGGAGCAGGATCCTCTCTTCTGAGGGTGTACTATAGAGATATAGAGGAGCAGGATCCTCTCTTCTGAGGGTGTACTATAGAGATATAGAGGAGCAGGATCCTCTCTTCTGAGGGTGTACTATAGAGATATAGGGGAGCAGGATCCTCTCTTCTGAGGGTGTACTATAGAGATATAGGGGAGCAGGATCCTCTCTTCTGAGGATGTACTATAGAGATATAGAGGAGCAGGATCCTCTCTTCTGAGGGTATACTATAGAGTTATAGAGGAGCAGGAAATTCTCTTCTGAGGGTGTACTATAGAGATATAGAGGAGCAGGATCCTCTCTTCTGAGGGTGTACTATAGAGATACAGAGGATCAGGATCCTCTCTTCTGAGGGTGTACTATAGAGATATAGAGGAGCAGGAGCCTCTCTCCTGAGGGTGTACTATAGAGATATAGAGGAACAGGATCCTCTCTTCTGAGGATACACTATAGAGATATAGGGGAGCAGGGTCCTCTCTTCTGAGTGTGTACTATAGAGATATAGAGGAGCAGGATCCTCTCTTCTGAGGGTGTACTATAGAGATATACGGGAGCAGGATGCTCTCTTCTGAGGGTGTTCTATAGAGATATAGAGGAGCAGGATCCTCTCTTCTGAGGGTGTACTATAGAGATATAGAGGACCAGGATCCTCTCTTCTGAGGGTGTACTATAGAGATATAGAGGAGCAGGATCCTCTCTTCTGAGGATACACTATAGAGATATAGGGGAGCAGGGTCCTCTCTTCTGAGGGTGTATTATAGAGATATAGGGGAGCCGGATCCTCTCTTCTGAGGATACACTATAGAGATATAGGGGAGCAGGGTCCTCTCTTCTGAGGGTGTATTATAGAGATATAGGGGAGCCGGATCCTCTCTTCTGAGGGTGTACTATAGAGATATAGGGGAGCAGGGTCCTCTCTTCTGAGGGTGTACTATAGAGATATAGAGGAGCAGGATCCTCTCTTCTGAGGGTGTACTATAGAGATATAGGGGAGCAGGATCCTCTCTTCTGAGGGTGTACTATAGAGATATAGAGGAGCAGGATCCTCTCTTCTGAGGGTGTACTATAGAGATATAGGGGAGCAGGATCCTCTCTTCTGAGGGTGTACTATAGAAATATAGAGGAGCAGGATCTTCTCTTCTGAGGGTGTACTATAGAGATATAGGGAGCAGGATCCTCTCTTCTGAGGGTGTACTATAGAGATATAGAGGAGCAGGATCCTCTCTTCTGAGGACGCACTATAGAGATATAGAGGAGCCGGATCCTCTCTTCTGAGGTTGTGCTATAGAGATATAGAGGAGCCGGATCCTCTCTTCTGAGGTTGTGCTATAGAGATATAGAGGAGCAGGATCCTCTCTTCTGAGGGTGTACTATAGAGATATAGGGGAGCAGGATCCTCTCTTCTGAAGTTTTGCTATAGAGATATAGGGGAGCAGGATCCTCTCTTCTGAGGGTGTACTATAAAGATATAGAGGAGCAGGATCCTCTCTTCTGAGGGTGTACTATAGAGATATAGGGGAGCAGGATCCTCTCTTCTGAAGTTTTGCTATAGAGATATAGGGGAGCAGGATCCTCTCTTCTGAGGGTGTACTATAGAGATATAGAGGAGCAGGATCCTCTCTTCTGAGGGTGTACTATAGAGATATAGGGGAGCAGGATCCTCTCTTCTGAAGTTTTGCTATAGAGATATAGGGGAGCAGGATCCTCTCTTCTAATGGTGTACTATAGAGATATAGAGGAGCAGGATCCTCTCTTCTGAGGGTGTACTATAGAGATATAGAGGAGCAGGATCCTCTCTTCTGAGGGTGTACTATAGAGATATAGAGGAGCAGGATCCTCTCTTCTGAGGGTGTACTATAGAGATATAGAGGAGCAGGATCCTCTCTTCTGAGGGTTTACTATAGAGATATAGAGGAGCAGGATCCTCTCTTCTGAGGGTGTACTATAGAGATATAGAGGAGCAGGATCCTATCTTCTGAGGGTGTACTATAGAGATATAGAGGAGCAGGATCCTCTCTTCTGAGGGTGTACTATAGAGATATAGAGGAGCAGGATCCTCTCTTCTGAGGGTGTACTATAGAGCTATACGGGAGCAGGATCCTATCTTCTGAGGGTGTTCTATAGAGATATAGAGGAGCAGGATCCTCTTTTCTGAGGGTGTACTATAGAGATATAGAGGAGCAGGATCCTATCTTCTGAGGGTGTTCTATAGAGATATAGAGGAGCAGGATCCTCTCTTCTGAGGATACACTAAAGAGATATAGGGGAGCAGGGTCCTCTCTTCTGAGGGTGTACTATAGAGATATAGAGGAGCAGGATCCTCTCTTCTGAGGGTGTACTATAGAGATATAGAGGAGCAGGATCCTCTCTTCTGAAGGTGTACTATAGAGATATAGAGGAGCAGGATCCTCTCTTCTGAGGATACACTATAGAGATATAGGGGAGCCGGATCCTCTCTTCTGAGGGTGTACTATAGAGATATAGGAGAGCAGGGTCCTCTCTTCTGAGTGAGTGCTATAGAGATATAGAGGTGCAGGATCCTCTCTTCTGAGGGTGTACTATAGAGATATAGGGGAGCAGGATCCTCTCTTCTGAGGGTGTACTATAGAGATATAGGGGAGCAGGATCCTCTCTTCTGAGGGTGTACTATAGAGATATAGAGGAGCAGGATCCTCTCTTCTGAGGGTGTACTATAGAGATATAGAGGAGCAGATCCTCTCTTCTGAGGGTGTACTATAGAGATATAGAGGAGCAGGATCCTCTCTTCTGAGGGTGTACTATAGAGATATAGGGGAGCAGGATCCTCTCTTCTGAGGGTGTACTATAGAGATATAGAGGAGCAGGATCCTCTCTTCTGAGGGTTTATTATAGAGATATAGAGGAGCAGGATCCTCTCTTCTGAGGGTGTACTATAGAGATATAGAGGAGCAGAATCCTCTCTTCTGAGGGTGTACTATAGAGATATAGAGGAGCAGGATCGTCTCTTCCGAGGGTGTACTATAGAGATATAGAGGAGCAGGATCCTCTCTTCTGAGGGTGTACTATAGAGATATAGAGGAGCAGAATCCTCTCTTCTGAGGGTGTACTATAGAGATATAGAGGAGCAGGATCCTCTCTTCTGAGGGTGTACTATAGAGATATAGAGGAGCAGGATCCTCTCTTCTGAGGGTGTACTATAAAGATATAGGGGAGCAGGATCCTCTCTTCTGAGGGTGTACTATAGAGATATAGGGGAGCAGGATCCTCTCTTCTGAGGGTGTACTATAGAGATATAGAGGAGCGGGATGCTCTCTTCTGAGGTTATACAATAGAGATATAGAGGAGCAGGATCCTCTCTTCTGAGGGTGTACTATAGAGATATAGAGGAGCAGGATCCTCTCTTCTGAGGGTGTACTACAGAGATATAGAGGAGCAGGATCCTCTCTTCTGAGGGTGTACTATAGAGATATAGGGGAGCAGGATCCTCTCTTCTGAGGATGTACTATAGAGATATAGAAGAGCAAGATCCTCTCTTCTGAGGGTGTACTATAGAGGTATAGAGGAGCAGGATCCTCTCTTCTGAGGGTGTACTATAGAGGTATAGAGGAGCAGGATCCTCTCTTCTGAGGGTGTACTATAGAGATATAGAGGAGCAGGATCCACTCTTCTGAGGGTGTACTATAGTGATATAGAGGAGCAGGATCCTCTCTTCTGAGGGTGTACTATAGAGATATAGAGGAGCAGGATCCTCTCTTCTGAGGGTGTACTATAGAGATATAGGGGAGCAGGATCCTCTCTTCTGAGGGTGTACTATAGAGATATAGGGAGCAGGATCCTCTCTTCTGAGGGTGTACTATAGAGATATAGAGGAGTAGGATCCTCTCTTCTGAGGGTTTATTATAGAGATATAGAAGAGCAGGATCCTCTCTTCTGAGGGTGTACTATAGAGATATAGAGGAGCAGGATCCTCTCTTCTGAGGGTGTACTATAGAGATATAGAGGAGCAGATCCTCTCTTCTGAGGGTGTACTATAGAGATATAGAGGAGCAGGATCCTCTCTTCTGAGGGTGTTCTATAGAGATATAGAGGAGCAGGATCCTATCTTCTGAGGGTGTACTATAGAAATATAGGGGAGCAGGATCCTCTCTTCTGAGGGTGTACTATAGAGATATAGAGGAGCGGGATGCTCTCTTCTGAGGTTATACTATAGAGATATAGAGGAGCAGGATCCTCTCTTCTGAGGGTGTACTATAAAGATATAGGGGAGCAGGATCCTCTCTTCTGAGGGTGTACTATAGAGATATAGGGGAGCAGGATCCTCTCTTCTGAGGGTGTACTATAGAGATATAGAGGAGCGGGATGCTCTCTTCTGAGGTTATACAATAGAGATATAGAGGAGCAGGATCCTCTCTTCTGAGGGTGTACTATAGAGATATAGAGGAGCAGGATCCTCTCTTCTGAGGGTGTACTACAGAGATATAGAGGAGCAGGATCCTCTCTTCTGAGGGTGTACTATAGAGATATAGGGGAGCAGGATCCTCTCTTCTGAGGATGTACTATAGAGATATAGAAGAGCAAGATCCTCTCTTCTGAGGGTGTACTATAGAGGTATAGAGGAGCAGGATCCTCTCTTCTGAGGGTGTACTATAGAGGTATAGAGGAGCAGGATCCTCTCTTCTGAGGGTGTACTATAGAGATATAGAGGAGCAGGATCCACTCTTCTGAGGGTGTACTATAGTGATATAGAGGAGCAGGATCCTCTCTTCTGAGGGTGTACTATAGAGATATAGAAGAGCAGGATCCTCTCTTCTGAGGGTGTACTATAGAGATATAGGGAGCAGGATCCTCTCTTCTGAGGGTGTACTATAGAGATATAGAGGAGTAGGATCCTCTCTTCTGAGGGTTTATTATAGAGATATAGAAGAGGAGGATCCTCTCTTCTGAGGGTGTACTATAGAGATATAGAGGAGCAGGATCCTCTCTTCTGAGGGTGTACTATAGAGATATAGAGGAGCAGATCCTCTCTTCTGAGGGTGTACTATAGAGATATAGAGGAGCAGGATCCTCTCTTCTGAGGGTGTACTATAGAGATATAGAGGAGCAGGATCCTCTCTTCTGAGGGTGTACTATAGAGATATAGAGGAGCAGGATCCTATCTTCTGAGGGTGTACTATAGAAATATAGGGGAGCAGGATCCTCTCTTCTGAGGGTGTACTATAGAGATATAGAGGAGCGGGATGCTCTCTTCTGAGGTTATACTATAGAGATATAGAGGAGCGGGATCCTCTCTTCTGAGGGTGTACTATAGAGATATAGAGGAGCAGGATCCTCTCTTCTGAGGGTGTACTACAGAGATATAGAGGAGCAGGATCTTCTCTTCTGAGGGTGTACTATAGAGATATAGGGGAGCAGGATCCTCTCTTCTGAGGATGTACTATAAAGATATAGAAGAGCAGGATCCTCTCTTCTGAGGGTGTACTATAGAGGTATAGAGGAGCAGGATCCTCTCTTCTGAGGGTGTACTATAGAGATATAGAGGAGCAGGATCCACTCTTCTGAGGGTGTACTATAGAGATATAGAGGAGCAGGATCCTCTCTTCTGAGGGTGTACTATAGAGATATAGAAGAGCAGGATCCTCTCTTCTGAGGGTGTACTATAGAGATATAGAGGAGCAGGATCCTCTCTTCTGAGGGTGGACTATAGAGATATAGAGGAGCAGGATCCTCTCTTCTGAGGGTTTACTATAGAGATATAGAGGAGCAGGATCCTCTCTTCTGAGGGTGTACTATAGAGATATAGAGGAGCAGGATCCTCTCTTCTGAGGGTGGACTATAGAGATATAGAGGAGCAGGATCCTCTCTTCTGAGGGTTTACTATAGAGATATAGAGGAGCAGGATCCTCTCTTCTGAGGGTGTACTATAGAGATATAGAGAAGCAGGATCCTCTCTTCTGAGGGTGTACTATAGAGATATAGGGGAGCAGGATCCTCTCTTCTGAAGTTTTGCTATAGAGATATAGGGGAGCAGGATCCTCTCTTCTAATGGTGTACTATAGAGATATAGGGAGCAGGATCCTCTCTTCTGAGGGTGTACTATAGAGATATAGAGGAGCAGGATCCTCTCTTCTGAGGGTGTACTATATGGATATAGAGGAGCAGGATCCTCTCTTCTGAGGGTGTACTATAGAGATATAGAGGAGCAGGATCCTCTCTTCTGAGGGTGGACTATAGAGATATAGAGGAGCAGGATCCTCTCTTCTGAGGGTTTACTATAGAGATATAGAGGAGCAGGATCCTCTCTTCTGAGGGTGTACTATAGAGATATAGAGGAGCAGGATCCTCTCTTCTGAGGGTGTACTATAGAGATATAGAGAAGCAGGATCCTCTCTTCTGAGGGTGTACTATAGAGATATAGGGGAGCAGGATCCTCTCTTCTGAAGTTTTGCTATAGAGATATAGGGGAGCAGGATCCTCTCTTCTAATGGTGTACTATAGAGATATAGGGAGCAGGATCCTCTCTTCTGAGGGTGTACTATAGAGATATAGAGGAGCAGGATCCTATCTTCTGAGGGTGTACTATAGAAATATAGGGGAGCAGGATCCTCTCTTCTGAGGGTGTACTATAGAGATATAGAGGAGCGGGATGCTCTCTTCTGAGGTTATACTATAGAGATATAGAGGAGCGGGATCCTCTCTTCTGAGGGTGTACTATATGGATATAGAGGAGCAGGATCCTCTCTTCTGAGGGTGTACTATAGAGATATAGAGGAGCAGGATCCTCTCTTCTGAGGGTGTACTATAGAGATATAGAGGAGCAGGATCCTATCTTCTGAGGGTGTACTATAGAAATATAGGGGAGCAGGATCCTCTCTTCTGAGGGTGTACTATAGAGATATAGAGGAGCGGGATGCTCTCTTCTGAGGTTATACTATAGAGATATAGAGGAGCGGGATCCTCTCTTCTGAGGGTGTACTATAGAGATATAGAGGAGCAGGATCCTCTCTTCTGAGGGTGTACTACAGAGATATAGAGGAGCAGGATCTTCTCTTCTGAGGGTGTACTATAGAGATATAGGGGAGCAGGATCCTCTCTTCTGAGGATGTACTATAAAGATATAGAAGAGCAGGATCCTCTCTTCTGAGGGTGTACTATAGAGGTATAGAGGAGCAGGATCCTCTCTTCTGAGGGTGTACTATAGAGATATAGAGGAGCAGGATCCACTCTTCTGAGGGTGTACTATAGAGATATAGAGGAGCAGGATCCTCTCTTCTGAGGGTGTACTATAGAGATATAGAAGAGCAGGATCCTCTCTTCTGAGGGTGTACTATAGAGATATAGAGGAGCAGGATCCACTCTTCTGAGGGTGTACTATAAAGATATAGAGGAGCAGGATCCTCTCTTCTGAGGGTGTACTATAGAGATATAGAGGAGCAGGATCCTCTCTTCTGAGGGTTTACTATAGAGATATAGAGGAGCAGGATCCTCTCTTCTGAGGGTGTACTATAGAGATATAGAGGAGCAGGATCCTCTCTTCTGAGGGTGGACTATAGAGATATAGAGGAGCAGGATCCTCTCTTCTGAGGGTGTACTATAGAGATATAGAGAAGCAGGATCCTCTCTTCTGAGGGTGTACTATAGAGATATAGGGGAGCAGGATCCTCTCTTCTGAAGTTTTGCTATAGAGATATAGGGGAGCAGGATCCTCTCTTCTAATGGTGTACTATAGAGATATAGGGAGCAGGATCCTCTCTTCTGAGGGTGTACTATAGAGATATAGAGGAGCAGGATCCTCTCTTCTGAGGGTGTACTATATGGATATAGAGGAGCAGGATCCTCTCTTCTGAGGGTGTACTATAGAGATATAGAGGAGCAGGATCCTCTCTTCTGAGGGTGGACTATAGAGACATCATAGCAGATAGTCTACACCTAATAGCTCTATAAACCATAATTGGTGCTGCAAAGGGAACAATTGGTGAAAAATGTCATATACAAGTTACATAATGTTCAGAAAGAGTGCGACTGCACAAGTATACACATAAGACAGATATAATTTAAGATATTGTAACTAATACATCGACCATAGTAAGATTATACATCAGAGAATGTCTTCTTCATGTACTTGGGCTATCAGACTCACATGACTTGCATTCATGGTTCTTGCTACTGTAAGTGTCTCTAGTCTTGTTAATTCATCCTTCTCACATTATTTGCTTCTTCATGCTCTCAGGATCACTTTTCCTGCCAGCTGTGCACTGTGCCAACTCATGTAATGCTTCCAGACACCCAGCAGACACTTAAATTAAAATAATTTTTAATCAACTGGTGCCAGAAAATTAAACAGATTAATTACTTCTATTTAAAAATCTTAATCCTTCCAATACTTATCAGCTGCTGTATGTTCCAGAGGAAGTTCTTTTCTTTTTGAATTTCCTTTCTGTCTGACCACAGTGCTCTCTGCTGACACCTTTGTCCATTTTAGGAACTGTCCAGAGTAGAAGCAAATCCCCATAGCAAACCTCTTCTGCTCCAGACAGTTCCTAAAATGTCAGCAGAGAGCACTGTGGTCAGACAGAAAGGAAATTCCAAAAGAAAAGAACTTCATGTGGAGCATATAGCAGCTGATAAATACTGGAAGGACTAAGATTTTTAAATATAAGTAATTTACAAATCTGTTTAACTTTCTGGCACCAGTTGATAAAAAAAACAAATAAAAATAAATAAATGTTTTCCAGGGGAGTACCCCTTTAACCCCTTAAGGACCAAGACCATTTTCACCTTAAGGACCAGGCCAATTTTACTTTTTGCGTTTTCGTCTTTTCCTCCTCGCCTTCTAAAATCCATAACTCTTTTAGATTTCTATCTACAGACCCATATAAGGGCTTGTTTTTTGTGTGACCAATTTTTTTTAACTTTTTATTTTTTACATTTTTCAACTTTTTTGTTTACACTTTTTTTTCCATATTCAAAGGTTTATTGAAGGTATTTAACAAAATTGCAGTAAGAACAGTATATCCAACAAATATCCACAGGATATGAAAGTACTAGTGACATAGTAGATCTAGAAAAGCTAGGAGCCACCCTATATGAGTACCAGAATGTCAATCACCATCGTCTTAGGTATAGATGGCTAGTGCTGGGAGACACTAAGCACTTCACTGGAGCAATTACCCAATGCCTAAGTGATATCTGGGGCTGAATTGAAAGAGAGTCAACAACTGTATCACCAGGTTTGAGTTTGCATAGGTAGGTAATCAAGCAGCTTATGTCAGCTGGACTAGGTGGCAGCACGACCACTCCTAGAGAGGGGTGCAGTCTGATGGTCGCCTGTAGTCATGGAGATAGAAGGATACATTAAAAGTTTTGAGCGGAAGAAGGGGGAAAAGAGAAAGGGAAGAGTGGGAGGGATAGGAGATGCGGGGGAGGAACACACAGGAGGACCAGAAAAAGGCAAGGGGGAAGGGAAGCAGTAGGATCACTAGAGTCTAAAGTAGACCTTGCAAGCCGGTTCGGTTACTCTCCCCCTCTTGGCGGCCGAGCGATCGTTAGTCATTTAGTTGGCGAGGGACCTGTGGCAGTAGTGTCTGAGTTGGAAGGATAGAAGGGTAGCGTGGCCTGTGTTGGGTTCGTGACATGAGTTCGTGATTGTGTATCCAGATGAATGGTAGAGAATTCTTGTGAATTCAAAAAATTCGTCCAGGGATGCCAGATGGCCATATATCGAGAGATTTGGTTGGACGTGTCGGCCATCAGTTCTTCCATCCTATGAATGTGAGACACCTCCCTGAGCCATGCCGAGATTGTTGGGGGGTTCAAGGATTTCCAAAGCCTAGGAATTATGGTTCTAGCTGCTATGAGGAGGAACCCTATTAATCTCGAGGTTGGGTTGGACAAGCCTGGCGGTAGGATGTATCTCTGGGGTGAAATCCAACCGTGTAGAGGTAATGAGTGCTATAATGTTGAGAATATTAGTCCAATACTCAGATAGAGAAGGGCAAGTTAGCCAGATGTGGGTCATGGTACCCCTACCAGTGGCGCAGCGCCAACATGTCTCCGATACTCCCGGGTAATATGTGGAAAGCAAGGCGGGCACCCTGTACCACCGAGTCAAGACTTTATAGTTTGTTTCCTGAAATTTACAGGAAATCGAGCTCTTATGACAGGTAGTGAGAGCTCTGCGCCACTGGTCTTCCGGGATCTGGTGGCCCAAGTCCCTCTCCCAGCCCAGTTTGAAGGGCAAGGGAAGTGTGGTTGCCGTGTCTAAAAGGATAGAATAGAGAAGGCTAATGGAATGAGGGATGGGACGAGAGGAGGCACATAGTGTTTCAAATTTAGTCAGCTGCCTGGTTAGGTTCAATTTATTTTTCATATTCTGAAAGTAGTGGGCCAGTTGTGAGTATTGAAATTCGTGCATCAGTGTAGGTGGGCTATCTGTTATGATCTCTCTTATGGGCTTCAGGGTTGTGTGGGAAAGTAAGTCATGGAAGGTCGCACCAGGTGTGCGCAACCGCCCCAAGAATCGGTTGGCATGTAGGGCCGGGGGGAAGGAGGGGTTTCCAAATAACGGGGTTAAGGGGCCGTCATGTGGGAAAAGGTCAAGTTTGGATAAGTACGTCCTGCGAGATCGGACGACTGAAGAGAGCACGGGAGGGTGTGCGGGGGAGCTCAAAGCGGAGCGATCCAAAGGAGGTCTCCACCAAAAGGCCTTCAGGTCGCCACCCAACACAGTACTCTCCAATGCCACCCACTGTTTGCCATTTCCATAATGACAGCAATCCAGTACTCTGGTCAGTACAGCCGCCAGGAAGTAAGATAAATAATCAGGCAGCGCCAACCCTCCGTCACTTTTTCTGCGGATGAGGGCATGCCTGGCGATTCTGGGATGTCTACCCGACCATGCAAATGCAGACTGAGTGGAGGACAGTTCCCTAAAGAACGTTCTGGACAGATGGAGGGGCAGACAGGAGAATAAGTATAGGAGTCTGGGGAGAATATTCATTTTCATAATATTGACTCTGCCCACCCAGGAAAAGTCTTTTTTTCCCCATCTCTTCAGGTCCCCTTTTAAAGAGTCCAGGAGAGGTGGAAAGTTGAGTCTGTATGTCTGTGTCAAGTCTTGTTTACACTTTTTATGTCTCCATAGGGGACTATCTATAGCAATCCTTTGATTGCTAATACTGTGCAGTGCTATGTATAGGACACAGCACTGATCAGTGCTATCGGTGATCTTCTGCTCTGGTCTGCTCGATCTCAGACCAGAGCAGAAGACCCCGGGAGATGGCCGGAGCCAGGTGAGGGGACCTCCGGCCGCCATGCTGGATGATCGGATCCCCGCGGCAGCGCTGTGGGCGATCCAATCATCCATTCAAAGTACCGCAATGCCACAGATGCCGTGATCTGTATTGATCACGGCATCTGAGGGGTTAATGGTGGACATCCCCGCGATCGCGGATGTCGGCCATTACGGGCGGGTCCCCGGCTGCTACTAGCAGTTGGGACCTGCCGTGTATGACGCGAGCACCGTTCCGCAGTGATACACAGGACGTAAATGTACGTTCTGGTGAGCTGGTGCTTAACGCACCAGGACATATACGTCCTATGCATAACCGCGAGCATTGGAGCGATGCTTGCGTCATGCACGGCAGGTCCCAGCTGCTCATAGCAGCCAAGGACCCGCCCGTAATGGCGGACATCCGTGATCGCGCGGATGTCCACCATTAACCCCTCAAATGCCATGATCAATACAGATCACGGCATCTGCAGCATCACGGTCACTAAAATGGATGATCAGATCGCCCGCAGCGCTGCCGCGGCGATCCGATCATCCAGCATGGCAGCCGGAGGTCCCCTCACCTGCCTCCGCTGCCTTCCTGCAGACCAGAGCAGAAGATGACCGATAATATTGATCAGTGCTATGTCCTAAACATAGCACTGAACAGTATTAGCAATCGAATTATTGCTATAAATAGTCCCCTATGGGGACTATTAAAGTCTAAAAATAAAAGTAAAAAAAAGTTTAAAAAATCCGAAAAAACCCCTCCCCCAATAAAAACGTAAATTGTCCCATTTTGATACCGTACGGTGAACGGCGTGAACGTAAAAAAAAAAAAGTCTAAAATTGCTGCTTTTTTTATAACATTTTATTTAAAAAATAATTATAAAAATAGTATTAAAAGTTTTATATAAGCAAATATGATGTCAATAAAAATTACAGATCACGGCACAAAAAATGAGCCCTCATACCGCCACTTATATGGAAAAATGAAAAAGTTATAAGACTTCAAAATAAGGGGATTTTAAACGTACTAATTTGGTTAAACAGTTTGCGATTTTTTTTAAGCGCAATAGTAATAGAAAAGTTTGTTATCACGGGTATCATTTTAATTGTATTGACCCAAAGAATAAAGAACACATGTCATTTTTTCCGTAAATACGTCGGCGTGATAACGAAACCTTCCAAAATTTGCAAAATTGCGCTTTTCTTTTTAATTTCCCCACACAAATAGTATTTTTTTGGTTGCGCCATACATTTTATGGTAAAGTGAGTGATGGCATTACAACGGACAACTTGTCACGCAAAAAACAAGCCCTCATACTAGTCTGTGGGTAAAAATAAAATTGTCTGAGTCCTTAAGGCCCAAATGGGCTGAGTCCTTAAGGGGTTAAAGTGGTTGTCCGGAAAACTTTTTGTAATTTTTTTTACTGTGGCTAGGCTGAGGTAAAAAAAAAAAAGAAAAGGCTATCCTCACCTGCCATTTAATCCCCCGACAACACCTGGTCCTGCTGCTCAAAACTTTCTGCTCTTAGTATTAGGGTCTACTCACACGGCAGAATTTCCTCTTGCGGAATTCCGCCTCAATTGAAAGCCCAATACACTTCTATGGGATTCCGCACTCCAGTTGATACTTCGTGTCAACGGGAGTGTGGAATCCCATAGAAGTGTATTGGGCTTTCATTTGAGGCAGAATTTCACCAGCGGAAGTTCCGCCATGTGAATAGACCCTTAGTCTTGAATTTCTCACTCAGTCAATCACAAACTTAAAGAGTACCTATCATCAACTAAGCTGTCCCTAATCCCTCCCCCCAATCTGTCCCTGACTCTCACTGACTCTAACCCTGTCTATATTTTTACCCAAAACCCCATATAAATACCTTTTTAAGATCCCCTGTGGCTGCTCAGGTTCCTGCCATGAGCGAAGGAGGAAGGGGGCATGGCCCGGCAGGCTTGACATCATCTGAAGCCTGTCAATTCACACTTCCGCCCTTCTCCCTCTTCAACATCAGAGTGTAATAGATATCCCCGGCAAGGTGAGTGAGCTTGTGGGACTTGTACGCTCTGTGTCCCGAAGCAGTCATTCATTGTCCCGTAGTAGCGCGGCAGCACGTCATGACTGATGTGCTCTGTGTCCCATCGTGCTGCCTTGCTACTACGGGACAATGAATGACTGCTTCGGGACACAGAGCGTACAAGTCCTGATCTTCTTCTGTGCTGCCCTGCGCTACACTGACATTTGGCCAGATGAAGCGGCTGGCCATGTAAGGAGCACCCGTGCTGCAGGCACAGCACTCGCTCCTGCCTGTCTGATTGACAGGCGGGGAGCTGCGCTGTGCTCTTCAGTGTCCGGCTTCACTGAGATTTCGGACTCATGCTGCCAGGCCGGCATGAGTCCAAACTCTATGCGCCGGGACATGTAGGGAGACCCCTAGTGGTCGTTTTTTAAAAGTAAAAGAATATATATAAAGATACATTTTTGTTAATCACATGTAATAAAAAGTTGTTTCTAATACATTGATTAACAAAATATCAAAAGTTTTTTTGGCGACAGGTACACTTTAATGTTTTGCCCAGTAAGGACTCGTTCACACTGCTGTTGTGCTCCAATAAATGGAACTCCATTGGATTAAGATTTTTTCATTTTTAAATAGAAATAATTTACAAATCTGTATAACTTTGTGACGCTGGTAGATTTGAAAAAAAATTCCCCTCCCACCCCCCCCCCCCCCCCCCGGAGTACTCCTTTAAGGCCTGGGATTGACCTATAAGCAGGGACCTTCTTCTTATGACTTACAGTGACACACTAGCGCCCCGCTAGCAGTTCCTCTGTCGTATTCGGAATCATGATTTTGCATGTTCTAAAAATTATTATTTTTGTCTTTAAAAATAACGTCCTGCTGATCTTGGCATCTGGAGAAAACTGCAGATAACTTTTTGTGCAAACACAGTGGAAATAAAGTGAAATGACTAACGCTGTTATTTGGCTTTTATAGAGCAGAGGAGGAAACAAAATCCAAGATTAATAGATCTCTCTAGAAAACTCCATCCTGCATCGTTCACACCAAAACTTACGAAATGATTGGTGTGGTGGCCCAGTACGGGAGTTGTGCCCCCGTACCCTTGCTGCCCTGTCCGGAAGCCTCCTTGCAGTGTCCCCTGGGCCTCCTTACACCTGTGCCCTTATGTATATATTGTTTGCCATGTGTTATACTGTATAATGGAAGGATGTATAAAGGATGACCTATGGGACCCCACCAGTGTCTCCCCTATAAAAGCCCAGGGAGGAGTCTCTTCTCTCTCTTTCTTTCTGCTGAGTGGCAGTGCAGTCAAGTCCTAGACAGTGTCTGGAGTCCATAGGACGCCTCAAGTCAGTCCAGCAGCCACAATTCTACAAGTAAGCTACAACCACAGCATTGTCAGTCTCAAGTCAAGTCAGTCACAGTCATCTCTTGTCAAGTCAGAGAGGCCTGCACAAAAATTGTTCAAATCTACTGCAAGTCACAGTAAGCCCTTAAGGTCTCTGAAGTCACTGGTCACCTCCGTGGGCCTGGCTGAACTGTATAGACTATTCCATATGACTAAGGCTTGGTGACACAAGCCGAAACGCGTCACACATCTCCGTGTACCTGTATGTCTTCTGTTGGCTACTAAATAAAGACATGTTCCCGAGTCAAGCGCTGGATATCTTTCTTCTACTGTTACTTGGGCGTAGTCCATGCCAGTCTGTGCGCCTGCTGCATGGGGGGAGCTGTTACGAACTTCGCTCTAGACTATTCCATCTGTCACTCAGTAAAGCTACCGTTGTCCGTAACTTGGCGTTGGAGTCATTATTGCCCAGGATTCAGCGGTATATCTTTGGGTGGTGTTGAGGATAAACCACACCCTGCCATCACAAATACAAGGGGTTAATGCCATCTGCCACTAGGGTAATTCCATCTGCCCTGCATCTCACACCCTCTACCACATTGGATTTTATAAAAACAGATCTGGCCATTGTTATCAGGTCTACACACTCTATAGCTAGGCGGCATTAATGCTATAGTTTGGGTTTTCTATTCCCATAACATATAACCTGGACCAACACATTGAAGCCGGCTGAACCCAATGATTTTGGTGGGATTGAATGACCATCTAACATAAATGGTGGCCTCACAACTGACACCCCCGATGGCAAATGTTGGTGAAGAAAACAGTTGGGCATACAGGATCTCAACATGCTCAATCCTATTGTTCATGGGGAGATAAGCTGCCGCCAGAGGCAACCCATAGCCACCCTGGATGGGAATTCTAGATACAAGAAGATGGATGCATCGTACCTGGTGTCTCCCCCCCCCCCTCCCCCCATCCAGAGCTCCATAGGCATAAACTGAGAACAGGCCTGGACCTAAGACCTCACCAGACTGAAAAATGCTGCAGTAACATTTTTTGTTCTTTGCTGGATCATCGGACATATTAATACTCTTGGTTATCAAAGTTCACAAAGTATATGCATAAGTAATGTGACACGACCAGCTGCAGTGCCTATAAGATTGGAATAGGCAAGTGTATATACAATAGTGCTATAAAGCTGCAATCACATTGCCCATATAACACCAGCCATAATTCAGAGATAATGTCAACTGTAATGCCCCTATAAAATAGCTCCTGACAAAATTCTAACGGAAGAATACAAGGTAACTGCAGCCAAATACAACGCTGGTGTCCAACTAACATGGCCTGGTCAGATGGATCCAGATCTCTATAGAGAAACATGGCCTGGTCAGATGGATCCAGATCTCTATAGAGAATAGTGTTGCTCGCGAATATTCGCAATTCCAATTTTATTCGCGAATATCGCATATTCGCGAATTCGCGAATATTCGCGAATATAGCACTATATATTCGAAATTACGAATATTCGTATTTTGTTTTTTTCCACAGTACACGTCACAGTGATCATCCCTCTCTGCTTCCAGCTTGTGTAGTCTAAAGAAGGCTCTAATACTACTGTGTGAGACCGCCGGGCGAATATTCGCATATTTATCCCTCCCTTCTGCTGCTTGTATCAAGTTACACTGGTAGATTTTCTATAAAGTTCATACATTTTCACATATACGAATTTTCACATATGCAAATTTTCTCATATGCGAATTTTCGCATATGCGAAAAAAACGTGAATATTACGAATATACGAATTTAGCGAATATATGACGAATATGCGTCCATATATTCGCGAAATATCGCAAATTCGAATATAGCCTATGCCGCTCAACACTAATAGAGAAACATGGCCTGGTCAGATGGATCCAGATCTCTGTGGAGAAACATGGCCATGTCAGATGGATCCAGATCTCTTTAGAGACACATGACCTGGTCAAATGGATCCAGATCTCTATAGAGAAACATGGCCTGGTCAGATGGATTCAGATCTCTATAAAGAAACATGGCCTGGTCAGATGGATCCAGATCTCTGTGGAGAAACATGTCCTGGTCAGATGGATCCAGATCTCTGTGGAGAAACATGGCCTGGTCAGATGGATCCAGATCTCTGTGGAGAAACATGTCCTGGTCAGAGGGATCCAGATCTCTGTGGAGAAACATGACCTGGTCAAATGGATCCAGATCTCTATAGAGAAACGTGGCCTGGTCAGATGGATTCAGATCTCTATAAAGAAACATGGCCTGGTCAGATGGATCCAGATCTCTATGGAGAAACATGGCCTGGTCAGATGGATCCAGATCTCTATGGAGAAACATGACCTGGTCAGATGGATCCAGATCTCTTTAGAGAAACATGGCCTGGTCAAATGGATTCAGATCTCTATAGAGAAACATGACCTGGTCAGGTGGATCCAGATCTCTATGGAGAAACTTGACCTGGTCAGATGGATCCAGATCTCTGTGGAGAAACATGACCTGGTCAGATGAATCCAGATCTCTTTAGAGAAACATGGCCTGGTCAAATGGATCCAGATCTCTATTGAGAAACATGGCCTGGTCAGATGGATCCAGATCTCTATGGAGAAACATGACCTGGTCAGATGGATCCAGATCTCTATGGAGAAACATGGCCTGGCCAGGTGGATCAAGATTTCTATGGAGAAACATGTCCTGGTCAGATGGATCCAGATCTCTATGGAGAAACATGGCCCGATCAGATGGATCCAGATCTCTATAGAGGAACATGTCCTGGTCAGGTGGATCCAGATCTCTGTGGAGAAACATGACCTCGTCAGATGGATCCAGATCTCTATAGAGAAACATGACCTGGTCAGATGGATCCAGATCTCTGTGGAGAAACATGATCTGTTCAGATGGATCCAGATCTCTATGGAGAAACATGGCCTGGTCAGATGGATCCAGATCTCTATAGAGAAACATGGCCTGGTTGTCAGGATCCGGGTTGGCGGAAGGTGAGGACACTGGAAGTGGATCCTCTGAACCAGAGAGGTGATGGCGTGGGCCGTACCAGGGGAACGGAGTCTAAGGGGTTACTGGTATTCACCAGAGCCCGCCGCAAAGAGGGATGGACTTGCTGCGGCAGGTAACCCCCAGGTCGTTCCTCCCAGTAGCGACTCAACCTCTCTGGCGGCTGAGATGGCGCGGTACAAAAGGACAAGGCAAGGCAAGGTCAGACGTAGCAGAAAGGTCAGGGCAGGCAGCAAGGTTCATAGTCAGGGGCAACAGCAGAGATTCTGGAAACACAGGCAAGGACACACTGGAACGCTTTCACTAGGCACTAGGCAACAAGATCCGGCAGGGACAGGAAGGGGAAGTGATGTTTTATAGGGGAAACAGTGATTAGACTAGATTGGGCCAGGCATCAATTAGTGGTGCACTGGCCCTTTAAATTTCAGAGAGCCGGCGGCGCGCCCTAGAGAGCGGGGCCGCGCGCGCCGGGCAGGGACAGAGGAAGGACGGAGCGGGTGAGAAGGGACATGGGATGCGATCGGTGAACGGGCACGTCCCGTCCCACGGATCGCATCCCCTCCGGTGACAGGGTAGCAGCGCTCTCGGTCAGCAGCGCCGACCGGAGCGCTGCAAGCCGAGTAACGCCGCGAGCGCTCCGGGGAAGCAGCGGGACCTGGAGCGCTCGGCGTTACAGTACCCCCCCTTGGGTCTCCCCCCAGTACCCCCCCCCCTGGGTACACGGAATCGCAGAAAGCCATACCTTGTCACCAGGGGAAAATACCGGAGGAACCCTTCTCTTTTTATCAGCATGCACCTTCATTCGAGATGAGGCCAGTAGAAGCGATTTTTGAGTCTCACGCCAAATGGAAGAAAAATCTTGCGTCAATTCATCAACGGCAGGAACCCCAGAGGAAGTGGGGATAGGGAGGGGGGGAAGCGGGTGACGGCCGTACACCACAAAAAATGGGGATTTGGAAGAAGACTCAGAGTTTTTAAAATTGTACGAAAATTCAGCCCAGGGCAAGAGGTCCACCCAATCGTCTTGGCGAGAGGAGACAAAATGTCGCAGGTAGTCACCAAGTATCTGATTTACTCTTTCCACTTGACCGTTGGATTGAGGGTGGTAAGCAGAAGAAAAATTTAGTTTGATTTTTAATTGACTGCAGAGTGCCCTCCAAAATTTAGAAACAAACTGGACGCCTCTGTCTGAAACGATGTGCGTGGGAAGCCCGTGGAATCGAAAAATATGAAGAAAAAATTGTTTCGCCAATTGAGGCGCAGAAGGAAGACCCGGCAGAGGAACAAAATGAGCCATTTTAGAAAAACGATCAACGACCACCCAGATGACTGTATTATTGCGGGAAGGTGGCAGATCGGTGATGAAGTCCATACCAATATGGGACCATGGCTGTTCAGGTACAGGTAAAGGAAGGAGGAGACCTGCCGGCTTCTGGCGTGGAGTCTTGTCACGGGCACAGGTAGTACAAGCCTGAACAAAATCAGTCACATCCTTCTGCAAGGTGGGCCACCAATAGTGTCTGGAAATCAACTGCTCCGACTTCTTGACACCAGCATGTCCAGCCAAAAGAGAAGAATGACCCCATTTAAGAATTTTGTGGCGAAGGCGTGAAGGTACAAAGGCCTTCCCTGGAGGAACTTGCACAAGAGTGGTAGGAGCGGAGGAGATGAGACACTCAGGAGGTATGATGTGCTGTGGAGGGGCTTCAGATTCGGAAACATCGGTGGAACGTGATAGTGCGTCAGCTCTAACGTTCTTGTCAGCTGGACGAAAATGAATTTCAAAATTGAAGCGGGCAAAAAACAATGTCCATCTAGCTTGGCGAGGATTTAATCGCTGGGCAGTCTGGAGATACGATAATTTTTTATGGTCCGTGTAAATGATGATGGGATGCAGGGAGCCTTCTTAAAGATGTCTCCACTCCTCGAGTGCCAATTTAATAGCTAAAAGCTCACGATCTCCAATCGAATAATTTTTTTCTGCAGGAGAGAAGTCTTGGAAAAAAAGCCACACGTGCGATTTTTCCCAGTAGTGGTCTTTTGAGTTAAAACAGCACCGGCACCAACAGAAGAAGCATCTACTTCAAGGATAAAAGGCTTTGAAGGTTCAGGCCTGGACAGGACTGGTGCAGAAGCGAAGGCAGCCTTGAGCAGATTAAAGGACTCCTCCGCCATAGATGGCCAGGAAAGCGGGTTCGAGTCCTTTTTGGTCAACGCTACAATAGGAGCAACGATGTTGGAGAAGTGGGGAATAAATTGACGATAGTAATTAGCGAACCCGAGGAAGCGTTGGATAGCTCGCAATCCAGAGGGGCGTAGCCAATCCAGAACCGCAGAGAGTTTGACAGGATCCATTTGAAGGCCTTGGCTGGACACAATGTAACCCAAGAAAGGTAGACTACTGCGTTCAAAGAGACACTTTTCTATCTTAGCGTAAAGGTGATTTTTGCGTAGGCGCTGTAACACCTGACGGACATGGAGGCGATGTTCCTCAGGGTTAGAAGAAAAAATAAGAATGTCATCCAGGTAGACCACTACACAAGTATATAGCAAGTCACGAAAAATCTAATTGACAAAGTCCTGGAAAACTGCTGGGGTGTTGCAAAGGCCGAAAGGCATGACAAGATACTCAAAATGTCCGTCACGGGTGTTGAATGCAGTTTTCCACTCGTCTCCTTCACGTATACGGATAAGATTATAAGCCCCTCTTAGATCGAGTTTGGTAAAAATTTTCGCTCCCCGCAGACGGTCAAACAATTCAGAGATAAGGGGGAGTGGGTAACGATTCTTAAAGGTAATTTTATTTAAACCGCGGTAATCGATGCATGGGCGTAGGGTTCCATCTTTCTTAGCAACGAAGAAGAATCCTGCTCCAGCAGGAGACGAAGATTTTCTAATAAATCCTTTTTTTTAGATTTTCTTGAATATACTCGGACATGGCTTGGGTCTCTGGGGCAGAGAGCGGAAAAATCCTGCCACGCGGTGGAGAAGTACCAGGAAGCAAGTCAATAGGGCAGTCAAAGGGTCTGTGTTTAGGTAAGACCTCTGCTTGCTTTTTACAAAAAACATCGGAAAAGTCCTGGTAGGCCTTAGGCAGGCCTGGCAGAGAAGAAGCGATGGTTAGTTGACTGATGGGTAAGGTCTTAAGGCATCGCAGGTGACAGGTAGGACCCCAACTTTTAATGTCCCCAGAAGACCAGTCGAGAGTAGGAGAGTGGAGCTGGAGCCAAAGCAAGCCTAGTAAAACTTGAGAAGTACAGTTGGGAAGCACAAAAAATTCAATCTCCTCATGATGGAGGACACCTACGTTCATGCGCAAGGGCACAGTGCGATAGCACACAGTACAGTCCAGATTCTGTCCACTGACAGAAGAAATGAAGAGAGGCTTGTCGAGACGGGTCACAGGGATGTTGAATCTGTTGACTAATGAGGCCTCAATGAAGTTACCTGTTGAACCTGAGTCCTGAAAGGCCACGGCAGAAAAGGTAGATTTAGCAGGCAAAGAAATCCGTACAGGAATAATTGAGCGTGGAGAGGTAGAATCCACACCCAGTAACGCCTCTCCCACGTTTACTAGGTGCATGCGTCTTCCCAGACGCGGAGGACGAATAGGACAGTCCTTCAGGAAATGCTAGAAGCTCGCACAGTAAAGGCAAAGATTCTCATTCCTGCGGCGAGTCCTCTCAAATTGGGTCAGGCGAGACCGATCCACTTGCATAGCCTCCTCGGCGGAAGGCACAGTCACAGGTTGCAGCGGATGCTGGAAGAGAGGTGTTGGGTGGGGAAACCGCCTGGTGTGAACGAGATCCTTTTCTTGGCGTAGCTCCTGTCGCCTTTCTGAAAAACGCATATCAATGCGGGTGGCCAAATGGATTAGTTCAGACAGGGTTGAGGGTATCTCTCGTGCGGCCAGAACATCTTTGATGTGGCTGGATAAAACCTTCTTGTAGGTCGCGCAGAGAGCCTCATTATTCCAGGCTAATTCTGAGGCAAGAGTCCGGAACTGAATGGCGTAATCGCCTACTGAAGAGTTTCCTTGAACAAGATTCAACAAGGCCGTCTTGGCAGAAGAAACCCGGGCTGGTTCCTCAAAAACAGAGCGTATTTCTGAGAAGAAGGTTTGGACTGAAGCGGTGGCAGGATCGTTGCGGTCCCAAAGCGGAGTGGCCCAAGACAACGCCTTTCCAGAGAATAAGCTGACCACGAATGCCACCTTAGACCGTTCCGTGGGAAACTGGTGAGCCAATAGCTCCAAGTGCAGAGAACATTGGGTCAGGAAGCCACGGCACAACTTAGAGTCCCCATCAAACTTATCCGGAAGAGAAAGACGGACTCTGGTGCTGGAAGCAGCAGCTTGCAGTTGTGGAACTGGCGGAGAAGATGGCTGTAGAGGCAGAAGTTGCTGAACCATTGCAGTCAGTTGTGACAACTGATGTCCTTGTTGGACTACTTGTTGAGACTGTTGGGTCACAACGGAGGAAAGGTCTCCAAGGCTAGGTAGCGGCACCTCAGCAGAATCCATGGCCGGATCTACTGTCAGGTTCCGGGTTGGCGGAAGGTGAGGACACTGGAAGTGGATCCTCTGAACCAGAGAGGTGATGGTGTGGGCCGTACCAGGGGAACGGAGTCTAAGGGGTTACTGGTATTCACCAGAGCCCGCCGCAAAGCGGGATGGACTTGCTGCGGCAGGTAACCCCCAGGTCGTTCCTCCCAGTAGCGACTCAACCTCTCTGGCGGCTGAGATGGCGCGGTACAAAAAGACAAGGCAAGGCAAGGTCAGACGTAGCAGAAAGGTCAGAGCAGGCGGCAAGGTTCGTAGTCAGGGGCAACAGCAGAGATTCTGGAAACACAGGCAAGGACACACTGGAACGCTTTCACTAGGCACTAGGCAACAAGATCCGGCAGGGACAGGAAGGGGAAGTGATGTTTTATAGGGGAAACAGTGATTAGACTAGATTGGGCCAGGCACCAAATAGTGGTGAACTGGCCCTTTAAATTTCAGAGAGCTGGCGCGCGCGCGCCCTAGAGAGCGGTGCCGCGCCCGCCGGGCAGGGACAGAGGAAGGACGGAGCGGGTGAGAAGGGACATGGGATGCGATCCGTGAACGGGCACGTCCCGTCCCATGGATCGCATCCCCACCGGTGACAGGGTAGCAGCGCTCTCGGTCAGCAGCGCTGACCGGAGCGCTGCAAGCGGAGTAACGCCGCGAGCGCTCCGGGGAAGCAGCGGGACCCGGAGCGCTCGGCGTTACACTGGTCAGATGGATCCAGATCTCTATAGAGAAACATGGCCCGCTCATATGGCTTCTGACCTTTGAAGATAAACATGGCAAGTCAAATGGATCCAGATCTCTATAGAGAAACATGGCCTGGTCAGATGGATTCAAATCTCTATAAAGAAACATGGCCTGGTCAGATGGATCCAGATCTCTATGGAGAAACATGACCTGGTCAGATGAATCAAGATCTCTATGGAGAAACATGGCCTGGTAAGATGGATCCAGATCTCTGCGGAGAAACATGACCTGGATCCAGATCTCTGTGGAGAAACATGACCTGGTCAAATGGATCCAGATCTCTATAGAGAAACATGGCCTGGTCAGATGGATTCAGATCTCTATGGAGAAACATGACCTGGTCAGATGTATCCAGATATCTATGGAGTAACATGGCTTGGTCAGATGGATCCAGATCTCTATAGAGAAACATGGCCCAATCAAATGGCTTCTGACCTTTGAAGAGAAACATGGCGAGCCAAATGGATCCAGACCTCTGTGAAAAAACATGCCCTGGTCATATGGATCCAAATGTCTGTGGTGAAACATGGCCTTGTCAGGTGGATACAGATCTCTCTGAAAGAACATGGCCTGGTCAGGTGGATCCAGATCTCTCTGAAGGAACATGGCCTGGTCAGATGGATCCAGATCTATGTGGAGAAACAAGGCCTGGTCAGATGGATCCAGATCTCTGTGGTGCCATGCTGATTGGTGGGTCAGAAATTTGGCCCATCCTGGCTCCGCTGATACCTTTGGATGGATATTTGGACAATAGGGTTAATCGAAGTGTTGTGGATGATCAAGTTCATCACTCCATGGTAGCTGTTTTCCCTGTGACAGAAGAAGACTTTCAGCAGAACAATGCACAATCCACAAGGGTTGTGTAGCCATGGATTGGCTCCAGTAATATGGCAGTGAGTTTTCTTGCCTTCCCGGTATTTGCAGTCCCCAGATTTTTGTGCTATAGAAATCTCTGAGACGAGGTAGAACGGACTGTACACAGCATATCAGGACCTTCATCTAATGTGTGGGAAGAACTGTGAGATGCAATCTTGTCCACATGGGCCAAGATTCCTGCAGAAAAAATGTCCTTGCCGTACTCAATTTTTGGCAATTTTTTTGTTTTAGCTTAAAGCCGAAAACACCATATTTGCCCAATACACCAACCTCACAGGTCCTTCAACCACAATCACAGCTCTTTATCATAGCTCATCCCCAAGCCAAACACCCAAAAGACACTGCCCTTCTATTTTTGTCCGACAATCTCTTCATCACAGCTCAGCCTCACCTGATGGCGGGATAAGAGGATCGAATATGAGGCTGGCACATGGACAGGATATAAGGTCGGGATATGAAGGGGGATAGGAGGTTGGGATAGGACAGGATATTGGAACAGCATATGAGAATGCGATATGAGGACAAGTACTTCCTCCTATGTTGCTTTTCCTCTACCACAAGGATTAGGTTGGAAAAACCAGGCAACACCGAGTACTCTACTAGTGTATATGTGTGTGTATATATATATATATATATATATATATATATATATATATACACACATTTATTTGTGGTGGCGGGGTGTTTGGTGCAGGGCAGATGTTGTTACCCTATGGGCAGATGGCATTAACCCCTTGTATTCATGATGCCAGGGCGGGGTTTAGCTTATAACCCAGGACCCACTGGATCTAGGGTTAGGCATGGGGGCATTAAAGAAACTGCCGCCAGGTTATGGATAACGGTAGCTTTACTGAGGGTAGACAGTTGGTAAAGTCTATACAGTTCAGCCAGGGCCCAAGGAGGTGACCAGTGACACAGAGACCTTAAAGGCTTGCTGGGACTTGTAGTAGGACTAGGCAATTTCGTGCAGGCCACGTTGCTTGACAATTTGACAGAGACGGACCTGACTTGACTGATGACGGACAAAGCTGCAGGTTTAGCTTACTTGTACTTGACTGTGGCTGCAGGACTTGAGTTGAGGCCTCCAAAACTCTGGACACAGACACTAGGCACGACTGACCTCAGCAAAGACTTGGTGCAAAAGAGCAAGAAGCTATCTCCTCCCAGGCTTTTATGGGGGAAACTAGCAGGGAGCCCGTAGGTCACTCTTGGGGTCAGCTGGTAACTGGTACCTCCAATGGGAGAAACACTGAAGGGGGCCTTTGGGACACGGAGGGACACTGCCTGACAGAGCAGGTATGGGGTAACACCATCCCGTACTGGGCCACCACATATATGCCATTGTACTCTTGAAGTTGAGAAAGGGTTTATTGACAAACCAAGAGACCCTCTACACACCCCCTTTCATACTAACTCTTATGTTGGCACTTTGCCCTTTTTGATGCCCCCCAGCACCCAGTGCAAAAACCACACCAGCGCCTCCCCCTAGCTACACCCCAGTGACAACACGAAGCACAATATTTTTTAGGGTTATTATGACCAATTGGAGAGTAGTTTCCATGATCTTAACTCAGTTTTAGAGAAAATCATTAATTTAATGAGAACAGAAACATCTGGATTATTTTACAATGAACTTACTCCGCCTGACCTCAAATAGCCCACAGCTACTCCGAAAAAATATCTAGAAACTCTTCGAACTCTTAACGTAATTAAAAAGCACAATAAATAAGTATGCCATCTTTATTTAGTGAGCAGGGAAAGAATGACAGAGTCCGAAGGGCATTGATATAATGTAAAATACTCGCGTAGCTCAACATAAAGGCGACTATGTAAAATGTTATCAAAGTCAATGCTGCCTGTAGACATAGGACCGGGCTCACGCTACGGGAATCCCGCTGCATGAAGGTAACATGCAGGTGAATGAGTTTTCTGTTAAAGGGTACCTTTCATCAAAAAAACTTTTGATATATTATAGATTAATGTATGCAGAATAACTTTCCAATAGCATGTTATTAAAAAATATGCTTCTTTCTATTTAATTTTCCACTTTGAAAAAATTACCACTAGGGGTCTCCCTACCAGTCCTTTTTTATTATAGATTTCCGACTCATGCTGGAGTCCTAAATCTCAGATTTCAGCCGGGACACAGACAAGCTCAGCACTGCTCCCTGTCAGGGAGCAGTGCTGAGCTTGTCTGTGTCCCGGCTGCAGTCTGAGATTTAGGACTCCAACATGAGTCGGAAATCTATAAAAAAAAAATAAGGCTTGTGGCCAGGACTGGTAGGGAGACGCATATGCTATTGGAAAGTATTGGAAAGAACATGCTATTGGAAAGTTATTCTGCATACATTAATCTATAATATCAAGAGTTTTTGTTGATGAAAGGTACCCTTTAACCCATTCACACAGCGGAATTTTCTGATCGGAAATTTCCGCCAGAAATTTCTGATCAAATAATTCCGCCAGTACATTGAACTTATGGGAATGTCTATGGGGACATCAATGGCTGCACTCTGAATCTCCGGATGGATTTTTCCGGCCGGAAATTCTAAAGTGCGAAACCGGCTTTAGGGTGGGTTCACACTTGTGTTCGCATTCATGCCCTTTTATTTATTTTTTCGAAAGGACAAAAATAACAATGAAGTCTATGGTGCAGGACGTTATTGGAAGAAGTGTTCAGTTTGTCATTTAAAGGGGTACTCCACTGGAAAAAAAAATTTGTTTAAATCAGCTGGTGCCAGAAAGTTAAACAAATTTGTATATTACTTCTATTAAAAAAATCTTAATCCTTCCAATAGTTACCAGCTGCTGTTATGCTCCACAGGAAGTTCTTTTCTTTTTGAATTTTCTTTCTGCCTGACCACAGTGTTCTCTGCTTTTTGGAACTGTCCAGAGTAGGAGCAAATCCCCATAGAAAACCTCTCCTGCTCCGGTCAGTTCCTAATATGGACAGAAGTGTCAGCAGAGAGCACTGTGGACAGGCAGAAAGGAAATTCAAAAAGAAAAGAACTTCCTGTGGAGCATAACAGCAGCTGATAACTACTGACAGGATTAAGATTTATTTAATAGAAGTAATTTACAAATCTGTTTATCTGTTTAACTTTCTGGCACCAGTTGATTTAAAGGGGTACTCTGGTGGAAATCTTTTTTTTTTTTTTTATATATCAACTGGTGCCAGAAAGTTAAACAGATTTGTAAGTTACTTCTATAAAAAAAATCTTAATCCTTCTAGTACTTATTAGCTGCTGAATACTACAGAGGAAATTCTTTTCTTTTTGGAACACAGAGCTCTCTGCTGACATCTCTGTCCATTTTAAGAACTGTCCAGAGTAGGAGAAAATCCCCATAGAAAACATATGCTGCTCTGGACAGTTCCTAAAATGGATAGAGATGTCAGCAGAGAGCACTGTGCTCGTGATGTCAGCAGAGAGCTCTGTGTTCCAAAAAGAAAAGAATTTCCTCTGTAGTATTCAACAGCTAATAAGTACTAAAAGGATCAAGATTTTTTTAATAGAAGTAATTTACAAATCTGTTTAACTTTCTGGCACCAGTTGATAAAAAAATAAAATAAAATAAGAGTTTTCCACCGGAGTACCCCTTTAAAAAAATAAATGTTTTCCAGGATCTATTCATGGAGATCAGGGGTCTCCAAACTGTGACCCTCCAGATGTTGCAAAACTCCAACTCCCAGCATGCCCGGACAGCCGTTGGCTGTCCGGGCATGCTGGGAGTTGGAGTTTTGCAACATCTGGAGGACCACAGTTTGGAGACCACTGAAGCAGATGGACGAATCCAATGACACAATGCCTTTACCGATCCAGACGTTCTGGGCTTTTACAAGACGAATGAATTGATGAAAAGTGATGCACTTTAGAATCTGTCTGCAGCCGCTGTACTATAAATGTCTCCTCAGTGCGCAAAGCCAAGAAGATGCCTCGTGTTATCATCAATCCTCCAGAAACATGTCTCCCTAAGATAAAATAAGGGAGTACCTTGTTCATGTCGACCTTGAGAAACTCCCAGAAGACACAATCCACATATAAGAAATCTCCATTACAAAGAAGAATTCTCATTGCATCTTCACGAATGGACCTGGAATTGCACTTGTTATGGTCCCACCGACCTCTTAGATCTTATCTAGACGGCAAAGTCATCAGGACTGTCCAGACTTCGATGAAGAAGAGGATTAACCCCTTAAGGACCCAGCCATTTTACACCTTAGGACCCGGCCATTTTTTGCACATCTGACCACTGTCACTTTAAACATTAATAACTCTGGAATGCTTTTACTTATCATTCTGATTCCGAGATTGTTTTTTCGTGACATATTCTACTTTAACTTAGTGGTAAAAATTTTTGGTAACTTGCATCCTTTCTTGGTGAAAAATCCCCAAATTTGATGAAAAATTAGAAAATGTTGCATTTTTCTAACTTTGAAGCTCTCTGCTTGTAATGAAAATGGATATTCCAAATATTATTTTATTTTATTCACATATACAATATGTCTACTTTATATTTGCATCATAAAATTGACGAGTTTTTACTTTTGGAAGACACCAGAGGGCTTCAAAGTTCAGCAGCAATTTTCCAATTTTTCACAAAATTTCCAAAATCACTATTTTTCAGGGACCAGTTCAGGTTTGAAGTGGATTTGAAGGGTCTTCATATTAGAAATACCCCACAAATGACCCCATTATAAAAACTGCACCCCCCAAAATATTCAAAATGACATTCAGTCAGCATTTTAACCCTTTAGGTGTTTCACAGGAATAGCAGCAAAGTGAAGGAGAAAATTCACAATCTTCATTTTTTACACTCGCATGTTCTTGTAGACCCAATTTTTGAATTTTTACAAGGGGTAAAAGGAGAAAATGTATACTTATATTTGTAGCCCAATTTCTCTCGACTAAGCACATACCTCATATGTCTATGTAAAGTGTTCGGCGGGCGCAGTAGAGGGCTCAGAAGGGAAGGAGGGACAAGGGGATTTTGGAGTGTACGTTTTTCTGAAATGGTTTTTGGGGGGCATGTTGCATTTAGGAAGCCCCTATGGTGCCAGAACAGCAAAAAATACCCACATGGCATACCATTTTGGAAACTAGACCCCTTGAGGAACGTAACAAGGAATAAAGTGAGCCTTAATACCCCACAGGTGTTTCACGACTTTTGCATATGTAAAAAAATTTTACAAAAATTTCAATAAAATGTGTGTTTCCCCCCAAATTTCACATTTTTGCAAGGGTTAATAGCAGAAAATAGCCCCCAAAATTTGTAACCCCATCTCTTCTGAGTATGGAGGTACCCCATAAGTTGACATGAAGTGCACTATGGGCGAACTACAATGCTCAGAAGAGAAGGAGTCATATTTGGCTTTTTTTGACGTTTTTCATTTTTATTGGGGAGGGGAGTGGGGCTGCGTAGGGGTATGTGTATATGTAGTGTTTTTTACTTTTTATTTTGTGTTAGTGTAGCGTTTTTAGGGTACAGTCACACGGGCAGGGGGGGTTACAGCGATTTTCCCGCTGCGAGTTTGAGCTGCCGCGCAAAATTTGCTGCATCACAAACTTGCAGCCTGATACTCACTGTAAGCCCCCTGCCCATGTGAATGTACCCTGTACATTCACAAGGGCGGGACCTCCAGCTGTTGAAAAACTACAACTCCCAGCATGCACAGTCTATCAGTGCATGCTGGTAGTTATAGTTTTGCAACAGCTGGAGGCACACGGGTTGGGAAACACTGAGTTAGGAAACAGACAATGTTTCCCAACCAGTTTGCCTCCTGTTGTTGCAAAACCACAACTCCCAAACATTCTCAGACATGCTGGGAGTAGTAGTTCGGCAACATCTTTAGAGCCAGATGTTGCCGAACTACAACTCCCAGCATGCTTGGAGTTGTAGTTTGCAACATCTGGAGGACTACAGTTTGCAGACCACTAATACAGTGGTTCCCAATCTGTGCCCTTCCAGATGTTGCAAAACTACAACTCCCAGTATGACAAAACTGTCCAGGCATGCTGGGAGTTGTAGTTCTGCAACATCTGAAGGCCAGATGTTACAGAACTATAACTCCCAGCATGCCTGGACAGTAAGGGCATGCTGAGAATGTGTAGTTTTGCAACATCTGGAAGGGCACAGTGGTCTCCAAACTGTGGACCTCCAGATGTTGCAAAACTGCAACTCCCAGCATGCCCAGACGCCAAGGACTGTCTGGGCATGCTGGGAGTTGTAGTATATAGGGTCTCAATACAGCAATGCATGTCGCTTTACGGCGACGTGCATTGCTGTAAAGGGCCCGACCGCGGCTGAAGATCTACTCACCTGTCGCCGCCGCCGCCATCTTCCTCGCCGGGATCCGGGTCTTCAGGGATGAGGTAAGTACCGGGGCCGGTCCCCAGCACTCCCCTGTCCCCCGCCGCGTCCTCCGGTCTTCCTCCCGTCCTCTCCGGACTTCAAGGGGCCGGGCAGGGCGGGAGGAAGTAACCGCCCCCCCCTGCGATTGGTCGGTTAACTAACCGACAGATCGCAGGGCATCGGAGGAGGTGGCCGGCTTGCCACCTCGCTCCTAGTCTTCACCATGGTCCTGGCTGTCTGTGACAGCCGGGATCATGCGAAATTACCGGGCGGGCGGGTCCCAGAGACCCGATCAGCCCGGTATCGCCGCAGATCGCAAGGGCTATTTCCTACATGGCCCCCCTCGGCGTTTGCCCTGGATCCCTGCTAAAGGATTTCAGCAGGGATCCGCTTCCGATCTCCGCCGGGTGAGCGGCGGAGACCAGGAAAAGACATGACGTATGCATACGTCATGGGTCCTTAAGAGGTTAAAGGGGTACTCTGGGGAAAACCTTTTTTTCTTTTAAATCAACTGGTGGCAGAAAGTTAAACATATTTGTAAATTACTTCTATTAAAAAATCTTAATCCTTCCAGCACTTATTAGCTGCTGAATGCTACAGAGGAAATTCCTTTCTTTTTGGAACACTGATGACATCACGAGCACAGTGCTCTCTGCTGATATCTCTGTCCATTTTAGCAACCATGCATAGCAGATGTATGCTAAGGGCAGCATGGTGGCTCAGTGGTTAGCACTGCTGCCTTGCAGTGCTGGGGACTTGGGTTCAAAACCCACTAAGGACAACAATAAAAAAAAGTGTTATTATTATTATAATAACATCAGCAGAGAGCACTGTGCTCGTGATGTCATCAGAGAGCATTCCAAAAAGAAAAGAATTTCCTCTGTAGTATTCAGCAGCTAATAAGTACAGGAAGGATTAAGATTTTTTAATAGAAGTAATCTACAAATATGTTTAACTTTCTGCCACAAGTTGATTTAAAAGAAAAAAGGTTTTCACCGGAGTACCCCTTTAACGGCCCTCTGCTTCCCCTACCTCCCCAAATGTTTGCCCAGCATTTTGACTCTGTGATCCCCCCAACCCCCATCCCTATTGTTCCCACGCCCCTCCCTGTTTTTCGACTTTGTTTTTTTTCGATATCGAGTGATGGAGCAGAGTGTTAGTGTAGCATGTGGTACGGTGTATAGCTTAGGGAACCTGTGCTGTATATTGTACTGTCATGCTTTGTGCGATTGTAATTTCTTGTACGATTTGTAATGACGAATAAAGCTCTTTCAAAGTCATCAGCACTATTGTTTAGCACAAATATTCATAATACAAATTTTTATTCGCGGATATCGGCACTTCGCGATATTTAGAATATAGTGCTATATATTCGTAATGATGAATATTTGTTTTTATTTTTTCACATGCAAATTTTTATGGGAATTTTCCATGCAAATTTTTGCATGGGAAAAAAAAGGGAACGAACATAGCGAATATGCGAATTTCGCAAACATAGGAACGAATAATCGTCAATATATTCGGGAAATATCGCAAATTCGAATATGGCCCCTGTTGCTCATCACTAATCAGCACCTTCAACTCACTCATCGATAAGACAGTGGTCCCTCAAGTTACAATATTATTGGTTCCAGGACGACCATTGTATGTTGGGACCATAACTCTATGGAAACCTGGTAATTGGTTTTGAGGATTAACCTGGTAAAAAGTGAGTATTAAAGGGGTTATCCAGGAAAAAACTTTTTTTTTTTATATATCAACAGGCTCCAGAAAGTTAAACAGATTTGTAAATTTCTTCTATTAAAAAAATCTTAATCCTTTCAGTACTTATGAGCTGCTGAAGTGGAGTTGTTCTTTTCTGTCTATGTGCTCTCTGATGACACGTGTCTCAGGAACTGTCCAGAGTAGAAGCAAATCCCCACAGCAAACCTCTTTTACTCGTTCCCGAGTGCAGTTCCCGAGACAAGCAGAGATGTCAGCAGAGAGCACTGTTATCAGAAAAGAACAACTCAACTTCAGCAGCTGATAATTATTGGAAGGATTTAGATTTTATTTAAAAAATAGTTTATTTTCCTGGAATACCTCTTTAAAGAGTAATGAGTAGATAACTAATATAGATAAAGCAAATCCTTACATATAAAAGTAAGAAAGATCTGCTGGGAGCTGTAAATCACTATGTAGAGGACAGGAGCGGAGTTCCCCAGAGTACCCCGGTAGTCCACGATTTTTTTTTCTTCAGCCTTTGACCCCATGATGCCGATTTATAATGTGCAATATAATGTGTAATTTACTTCTATTAACTCCGTGCGCCAATCTATCCGTTTTCATGCTCAGGACCCACACCCGGAAGTGCTGTAAAGCAAGTCTTTTTTATTTTACTGTTGTCTCTGACCTTTCCCAGCATTCCATGCGGCCAGAAACAGTGGGCCTCATTTACTATTGGATTTTCAGGTAAAAAATTTTGGGAACAAGTCAGGGGAAAAGCATTTCACTATAATTAGAAATGTCAAGTGCTAAACATGCACCAAAATTTGCCTACTCTTCCGGCCAAAACATTATTTTTGTTGTGGGGGGGGGGGGGGGGGGGGGGTGTTCTCGAAATGTGGGCTTTTTTTTGGATTGTTTTTTCACCATCAGAGTCATTTCTGAAAATTTTCTAAATTTTAGGGGATAAGATGTCAGATTGCAGGGGGTCTTGCTGCTGGGGACTCCAGCAATCTCGGTTGCGGCACAACAGACATCCAGTGCACGGAGCAAACTTCGCTCCCCGCCGGATGACTGGCGATGGGGGGCGGAGGCTCCTGACATCACAGTCACTTCCCGCTCCTGACGTCACGCCTCCTGCCCCCTCAATGCAAGTCTACGTGAGGGAGGGGTCGTAGTGGACATTGGAGATCACTCCGAAGTCTGTCATTTAAATTGTAAAATACTGTGATCAATAGTGATCGCGGCTTTTAAACATTAACCCCTTCAGGACGGAGCCCATTTTGGCCTTAACCCCTTAAGGACATAGGGCGTATCCATACGCCCCCGTTTCCAAGTCCTTAAGGACCGAGGGCGTATGGATACGCCCTGAGCATTTCCGGCCCCCACCGCTAGCCGGAGGGGAGCCGGAGCCGGATGCCTGCTGAAATCGTTCAGCAGGCATCCCGGCATATCGCCCAGGGGGGTCATTATGTCCCCCAATGTCGGCGATTGCTGCAGATCGCTGGACAATTCAGTCCAGCGATCTGCGGCAGATTCCGGGTCAATCGGGTCTCCAGTGACCCGATGACCCGGAATTACTGGCTGATCGGGGCCGTCAGAGACGGCCCCGAACAGCCATTGCCAGCAGGGGTGAGGTGGCACTGGTGCCACCTCACGATCGCCCTGATTCGTCGGCCGGATTACCGTCCGACCAATCAGGGCGCCTGCTGCGGGTGTCACTCCCGCAACCCGCTCCGCCCCTCTTCCGGAGGACGTGAGCGGGTGCGGGAAGACGACTCCCGGTGCTGGGGACCCCGATCCCCGGCGTCCCTGTTGGGATCGGGGCCCCAGGAGCAGCGGCGGCGGCGGAGACGACGAGGGACTGACCTGTGCTGCTGGATCGTTGGAGGTGAGTGACAGCCTCCTGCTGTTGCTTAGCAACAGCTCCCAGCATGCAACAAGGGAATGCTGGGAGCTGTAGTTATGCAACAGCAGGAGGCAGACCACCACAACTCCCAGCATGCCCTTATGGGCATGCTGGGACTTGTAGTTTTGCAACAGCTGAAGGCACATTCTTTCTATGTAAAAGTGTACCTTCAGCTGTTGTGTAACTACAACTCCCAGCTTGCACAATCAGCTAAAGTGCATGCTGGGAGTTGTAGTGGTGCATCTGGTGGTTGCATAACTACAACTCCCAACATGCCCCTTGGCTGTCGGTGACTGCTGAGAGTTGTAGTTTTGCAACAGCTGAAGGCACACTGAGTTAAGTAGTAAACCAGTGTGTCTCCAGCTGTTGCATAACTACAATCCCCAGCATCCCCAGCCAATGTAGTATGCCTCCGGCTGTTGCATAACTACAAGACCCAGCATGCCCTTCCGCTGTCCGTACATGCTGGGGGTTGTAGCTTTTGCAACAGCTGAAGGCACACTGGTTGCAAATCACTGAGTTTGTTACCAAACTCGGTGTTTCACAACCTGTGTGTCTCCAGCTGTTGCAAAACTACAACTCCCAGCATGCACTGATAGACCGTACATGCTGGGAGTTGTAGTTTTGCAACAGCTGGATGTTTCCCCCCCCCAATGTGAATGTACAGGGTACACTCACATGGGCGGAGGATTACAGTAAGTATCCGGCTGCAAGTTTGAGCTGTGGCAAATTTTCTGTCGCAGCTCAAACTGCCAGCGAGAAACTACTGTGAACCCCCCGCCCATGCGACTGTACCCTAAAAACACTACACTACACTAACACACAATAAAATAAAAAGTAAAAAACACTACATATACACATACCCCTACACAGCCCCCCTCCCCTCCCCAATAAAAATGAAAAACGTCTGGTACGTCACTGTTTCCAAAACGGAGCCTCCAGCGGTTGCAAAACTACAACTCCCAGCATGCACTGATAGACCGTCCATGCTGGGAGTTGTAGTTTTGCAACAGCTGGATGTTCCCCCCCCCCCCCAATGTGAACGTACAGGGTACACTCACATGGGCGGAGGATTACAGTAAGTATCCGGCTGCAAGTTTGAGCTGCGTCAAATTTTCTGCCGCAGCTCAAACTGCCAGCGAGAAACTACTGTGAACCCCCGCCCATGTGACTGTACCCTAAAAACACTACACTACACTAACACAAAATAAAATAAAAAGTAAAAAAACACTGCATATATACATACCCCTACACAGCCCCCCTCCCCTCCCCAATAAAAATGAAAAACGTCTGGTACGCCACTGTTTCCAGAACGGAGCCTCCAGCTGTTGCAAAACAACTACTCCCAGTATTGCCAGATAGCCACTGACTGTCCAGGCATGCTGGGAGTTTTACAACAGCTGGAGGCCCCCTGTTTGGGAATCACTGGTGTAGAATACCCCTATGTCCACCCCTATGCAATCCTTAATTTAGGCCTCAAATGCGCATGGCACTCTCACTTTGGAGCCCTGTCGTATTTCAAGGCAACAGTTTAGGGACACATATGGGGTATCGCCGTACTCGGGAGAAATTGGGCTTCAAATTTTGTGGGGTATTTTTTGCTATTACCCTTTTTACAAATGTAAAATTTTTGGGAAAACAAGCATTTTAGGTAAAAAAAAAAATTTTTTTTTTACATATACAAAAGTCATAAAACACCTGTGGGGTATAAAGGTTCACTTAACCCCTTGTTACGTTCCCCGAGGGGTCTAGTTTCCGAAATGGTATGCCATGTGTTTTTTTTTTTTGCTGTCCTGGCACCATAGGGGCTTCCTAAATGCGGCATGCCCCCAGAGCAAAATTTGCTTTCAAAAAGCCAAACATGACTCCTTCTCTTCTGAGACCTGTAGTGCGCCAGCAGAGCACTTTTCACCCCCATATGGGGTGTTTTCTGAATCGGGAGAAATTGGGCTTCAAATTTTGGGGGGTGTTTTCTGCTATTACCCTTTTTAAAAATGTAAAATTTTTGGGAAACCAAGCATTTTAGGTAAAAAAAATATAATTTTTTTTACATATGCTAAAGTCGTGAAACACCTGTGGGGTATTAAGGTTCACTTTACCCCTTGTTACGTTCCCTGAGGGGTCTAGTTTCCAAAATGGTATGCCATGTGTTTTTTTTTTTTTGCTGTCCTAGCACCATAGGGGCTTCCTAAAGGTGACATGCCCCCCAAAAACCATTTGACGCTCCTTCCCTTCTGAGCCCTCTACTGCGGAGAGAAATTGGGCTACAAATACAAGTAAAAATTTTGTCCTTTTACCCCTTGTAAAAATTAAAAAAATTGGGTCTACAAGAAAATGCGAGTGTAAAAAATGAAGATTTTGAATTTTCTCCTTCACTTTGCTGCTATTCCTGTGAAACACCTAAAGGGTTAATACACTTACTGAATGTCATTTTGAATACTTTGGGGGGTGTAGTTTTTATAATGGGGTCTTTTATGGGGCATTTCTAATATGAAGGCCCTTCAAATCCACTTCAAACGTGAACTGGTCCATGAAAAATAGCGAGTTTGAAAATTTTGTGAAAAATGTCAAAATTGCTGCTGAACTTTGAAGCCCTCTGGTGTCTTCCAAAAGTAAAAACTCATAAATTTTATGATGCAAACATAAAGTAGACATATTGTATATGTGAACCCAAGAAAAATATATTTTGAATATCCATTTTCCTTACAAGCAGAGAGCTTCAAAGTTAGAAAAATGCAAAATTTTCATTTTTTTCATCAAATTTGGTGATTTTTCACCAAGAAAGGATGCAAGTTACCATAAAATTTTACCACTAAGTTAAAGTAGAATATGTCACGAAAAAACATTCTCGTAATCAGAATGATAACTAAAAGCATTCCAGAGTTATTAATGTTTAAAGTGACAGTGGTCAGAATTGCAAAAAACGCTCCGGTCCTTAAGGTGAAAAAGGGCTCGGTCCTTAAGGGGTTAAGGACCGGAGCGTTTTTTGCACATCTGACCACTGTCACTTTAAACATTGATAACTCTGGAATGCTTTTAGTTATCATTCTGATTCCGAGAATGTTTTTTCGTGACATATTCTACTTTAACATAGTGGTAAATTTTTGTCAATACTTGCATCCTTTCTTGGTGAAAAATCCCAAAATTTGATGAAAAATTTGAAAATTTTGCATTTTTCTAACTTTGAAGCTCTCTGCTTGTAAGGAAAATGGATATTACGAATACATTTTTTTTGGTTCACATATACAATATGTCTACTTTATGTTTGCATCATAAAATTGATGAGTTTTTACTTTTGGAAGACACCAGAGGGCTTCAAAGTTCAGCAGCAATTTTCCGATTTTTCACAAAATTTTCAAACTCAGTATTTTTCAGGGACCAGTTCAGGTTTGAAGTGGATTTGAAGGGTCTTCATATTAGAAATACCCCATAAATGACCCCATTATAAAAACTACACCCCCCAAAGTATTCAAAATGACATTCAGTAAGTGTTTTAACCCTTTATGTGTTTCACACGAATAGCAGCAAAGTGAAGGAGAAAATTCACGATCTTCATTTTTTACACTTACATGTTCTTGTAGACCCAATTTTTGAATTTTTACAAGGGGTAAAAGGACAAAATGTTTACTTGTATTTGTAGCCCAATTTCTCTCGAGTAAGCACATACCTCATATGTCTATGTAAAGTGTTCGGCGGGCGCAGTAGAGGGCTCAGAAGGGAAGAAGCGACAAGGGGATTTTGGAGAGTACGTTTTTCTGAAATGGTTTTTGGGGGCATGTCACCTTTAGGAAGCCCTTATGGTGCCAGAACAGCAAATAAAAAACACATGGCATACCATTTTGGAAACTAAAAATTTTTACCTAAAATGCTTGTTTTCCCAAAAAATTTTGATTTTTAAAAAGGGTAATAGCAGAAAATACCCCTAAAAATTTGAAGCCCAATTTCTCCTGATTCAGAAAACACCCCATATGGGGGTGAAAAATGCTCTGCTGGCGCACTACAGGTCTCGGAAGAGAAGGAGTCACATTTGGCTTTTTGAAAGCAAATTTTGCTCTGGGGGCATGCCGCATTTAGGAAGCCCCTATGGTGCCAGGACAGCAAAAAAAACACCCACATGGCATACCATTTTGGAAACTAGACCCCCCTCGGGGAACGTAACAAGGGGTTAAGTGAACCTTCATACCCCACAGGTGTTTCACGACTTTTGCATATGTAAAAAAAAAAAAATTTTTTTTACCTAAAATGCTTGTTTTCCCAAAAATTTTACATTTTTTTATAGGGTAAAAGCAGAAAATACCCCCCAAAATTTGTAACATAATTTCTCCCGAGTACGGCGACACCCCATATGTGACCCTAAACTGTTGCCTTGAAATACGACAGGGCTCCAAAGTGAGAGCGCCATGCGTATTTGAGGCCTAAGTTAGGGACTTGCATAGGGGTGGACATAGGGGAATTCTACGCCAGTGATTCCCAAACAGGGTGCCTCCAGCTGTTTCAAAACTCCCAGCATGCCTGGACAGTCAACGGCTGTCCGACAATACTGGGAGTTGTTTTGCAACAGCTGGAGGCTCCGTTCTGGAAACAGTGGCGTACCAGACGTTTTTCATTTTTATTGGGGAGGGGAGGGGGGCTGTGTAGGGGTATGTATATATGTAGTGTTTTTTACTTTTTATTTTATTGTGTGTTAGTGTAGTGTAGTGTTTTTAGGGGACAGTCACACGGGCGGGGGTTCACAGTAGTTTCTCGCTGGCAATTTGAGCTGCAGCAGAAAGTTTGCGGCAGCTCAAACTTGCAGCCAGATACTTACTGTAATCCTCCGCCCATGTGAGTGTACCCTGTACGTTCACATTGGGGGGGGGGTCATCCAGCTGTTGCATAACTACAACTCCCAGCATGCCCGTTGGCTGTCGGTGACTGCTGAGAGTTGTAGTTTTGCAACAACTGTAGGCACACTGGTTATGTATCACTGAGTTTGTGACCTAACTCAGTGTTTCACAACCAGTGTGCCTCCAGCTGTTGCAAAACTACAACTCCCAGCATGTACGGTGCATGGTGTACGGTGACTGCTGAGAGTTGTAGTTTGCAACAGCTGGAGGCACACCGGTCGTGAAACACTGAGTTAGGTAAACAAAAACTCTGAGTTTCACAACCAGTGTGCCTTCAGCTGTTGCAAAACTACAACTCTCAGCAGTCACCGACAGCCAACGGGCATGCTGGGAGTTGTAGCTATGCAACCAGCAGATGCACCACTACAACTCCCAGCATGCACTTTAGCTGTTTGTGCAAGCTGGGAGTTGTAGTTATACAACAGCTGAAGGTACACTTTTCCATAGAAAAAATGTGCCTCCAGCTGTTGCAAAACCATAAGTCCCAGCATGCCCATAAGGGAATGCTGGGAGTTGGGGTGGTCTGCCTCCTGCTGTTGCATAACTAAAGCTCCCAGCATGCCCTTTTTGCATGCTGGGAGCTGTTGCTAAGCAACAGCAGGAGGCTGTCACTCACCTCCAACGATCCAGCCGCATCACATCAGTCCCGCCGCCGCCGCTGCTCCTGGGGCCCAGATCCCAACATGGACGCCGGGGATCGGGGTCCCCAGCACCCGGGGTGCACGTCCCGCACCCGCTCACGTCCTCCGGAAGAGGGGCGGAGCGGGTTGCGGGAGTGACACCCGCAGCAGGCGCCCTGATTGGTCGGCCGGTAATCCGGCCGACGAATCAGGGCGATCGTGAGGTGGCACCAGTGCCACCTCACCCCTGCAGGCTCTGGCTGTTCGGGGCCATCAGAGACGGCCCCGAACAGCCAGTAATTACGGGTCATCGGGTCACTGGAGACCCGATTGACCCAGAATCGCCGCAGATCGCTGGACTGAATTGTCATAATGACCCCCCAGGGCGATATGCCGGGATGCCTGCTGAACGATTTCAGCAGGCATCCGGCTCCGGTCCCCAACCGGCTAGCGGTGGGGGCCGGAATTCCCACGGGCATATGGATACGCCCTCGGTCCTTAAGGACTCGGGATGCAGGGCGTATCCATACGAGCTATGTCCTGAAGGGGTTAAAGGGGTACTCCTGTGGAAAACATTTTTTTTTTTTTTAAACAACTGGTGCCAGAAAGTTAAACAGATTTGTAAATTACTTCTATTAAAAAATCTTTACCCTTCCAGTACTTTTGAGCAGCTGTATGCTACAGAGGAAATTCTTTTCTTTTTGAATTTCTATTTTGTCTTGTCCACAGTGCTCTCTGCTGACACCTGATGCCCGTATCAGGAACTGTCCAGAGCAGGAGAAAATCCCCGTTGCAAACCTGTGCCTCTCTGGACAGTTCCTGACACGGACAGAGGTGTCAGCAGAGAGCACTGTGGTCAAGACAAAAAAGAAATTCAAAAAGAAAAGAATTTCCTCTGTAGCATACAGCCGCTAATAAGTACTAAGATTTTTTAATAGAAGTAATTTACAAATCTGTTTAACTTTCTGGCATCAGTTCACTTAAAAAAAAAGTTTTCCACCGGAATATCCCTTTAAATACCGGTAATCCCTGGTGTCTAGAAGACCCATCGGGCACCTGCATGGTATAATAGCGGGGTGCTGATGGGTTACTGGGGAAGCACGGGTCTTTAACTGTCTCAGTTTCTTCCCTAGATCAGCGATTGTTAAAGGGGTAATCCAGGATTTTTTGTATTGACTATGGTACATGGGCATTTAAAAAATGTACGAAAAAAAATGTTTTAAAAAATGTTAAAAATATACATGCCAATAAAACTTTAAATCAACCCACTTTTCACATCTTTCAAATAAAACACTGTTAAAATAAATAGCAATAAACGCATTTGGTATCACCGCGTCTGTAGCTATTAAATTATAATATTTCTGATCCTGTCGTTGGTTGTCTGGACATGCTGGGAGTTGTAGTTTTGCAACAGCTGGAGGTCCACAGTTTGTGCAGGGACGAGTAAGTTGTTTCCAGAGCAGAGGAAATGAAAACATTTTTTAACACAATTGAACAAATGGTCATCATTGCTGAAAGTTACCAAAACATAGAAAAGAAACCATCTACAGGTTATTTCTATAGAGCAAAGGAAACTTCATACAAAAACCCCCTAGAACTTTATCTACAGAAGAAGTCCTGGGAACAATCAGCAGCGATGGAGATGAAGAGAAAACCAGATGTGTAATTTATAACGTATTTCGCAGTAAAGGGGTTAAGAGGTTAATACATAAAACTAACTATAAGTGGGGTATAGGTAAGAGAGAAGACATACAATGCCTACGATACAGAGGGGCGAAGGTCAGCCGACTGCAAAATCAAGAGGAAGGCTTCAAAGTTTTTCTCCAAATTTCTTTCCAGCTCTTATGGAAGGAGTCAGGTTAACCTGCCAGTCCTCCATCTCATTACGGGAATCTGGGCCCAACTATAGGGGACAGAGATCAGGGGGCCCACTGCGAGGAACCATGGATTGTATCCTAATAGTATCTCTGTATCAGGGACGGGGGGGGAGGGTATCCACTGCAAGGAACCATAGATTATAAAGCAATAGTAAATCCGTATTAGAGACCGGGAACGAATCTCTACTGCGTGGAACCATAGATTGTAAAGCAATAGTATCTCTGTATCAGAGACCAGGAGTGAATCTCCACTGCGAGGAACCATAGATTGTATCTCAGTAGTATCTACGTATCAAAGACTGAGAGCGACTCTCAACTGTGAGGAACCATAGATTGTAGAGCAATAGTATTGACGTATCAAAGACTGAGAGCGACTCTCCACTGTGAGGAACCATAGATTGTAGAGCAATAGTATCTCTGTATCAGAGACCAGGAGTGAATCTCTACTGCGAGGAACCATAGATTGTATCTCAATAGTATCTACGTATCAAAAACCGAGAGCGACTCTCCACTGTGAGGAACCGTAGATTGTAGAGCAATAGTATCTCTGTATCAGAGACCGGGGGCGAATCTCCACTGCGAGGAACCATAGATTATAGAGCAATAGTATCTACGTATCAAAAACCGAGAGCGACTCTCCACTGTGAGGAACCATAGATTGTAGAGCAATAGTATCTACGTATCAAAGACTGAGAGCGACTCTCCACTGTGAGGAACCATAGATTGTAGAGCAATAGTATCTCTGTATCAGAGACCGGGGGCGAATCTCCACTGCGAGGAACCATAGATTGTATCTCAATAGTATCTCTATATCAAAGACCGGGGGGCGAATCTCCACTGCGAGGAACCATAGATTGTATCTCAATAGTATCTACGTATCAAAGACCGAGAGCGACTCTCCACTGTGAGGAACCATAGATTGTAGAGCAATAGTATCTCTATATTAAAGACCGGGGGCGAATCTGCACTACTAGGAACCATAGATTGTAGAGCAATAGTATCTACGTATCAAAGACCGAGAGCGACTCTCCACTGTGAGGAACTATGGACTGTAAAGCAATCTCCGTTTTAGAGACTAGCGGGCGAAAATTCATAAAAAAATAATAATAATAATTTTAATTATTTTTAGTCACATAGGAGGAAAAACAAAAATTACAATAATAATATAATAATAAATAAATTAATAAAAATGTCCATTTATTCCTGCATTTGTATCCTGTGAGCAATAGCTGTCTTATGATTCTACAAAGATCAACATTTATTATAATTTTTTTTCTTTTTACCAGAAAGATCAGGACATACTGGTGACTAAATATGAATCAGAAAACCAGCAATCGCCGGATCGCGGGAACATCTGGGCTGGACGCACATACTTCATCAGTGTGTCACAATACATCTGCATATGCACTGGCCACTTTATTAGGTACACCTTGCTAATCTCAGGTTATTTGCCTTTATTCCTGGTGGCCATACTTTCTAAAAGGGGCTGAAGACGTTATTCACATGATGACATCACACAGTTCCTCCATATGGACATGATGACATCACACAGTTCCTCCATATGGACATGATGACATCACACAGTTCCTCCATATATACATGACGACATCACACAGTTCCTCCATATGGACATGATGACATCACACAGTTCCTCCATATGGACATGATGACATCACACAGTTCCTCCATATGGACATGATGACATCACACAGTTCCTCCATATAGACATGATGACATCACACAGTTCCTCCATATGGACATGATGACATCACACAGTTCCTCCATATGGACATGATGACATCACACAGTTCATATGGACATGATGACATCACACAGTTCCTCCATATGGACATGATGACATCACACAATTCCTCCATATGGACATGATGACATCACACAGTTCCTCCATATATATACATGATGACATCACACAATTCCTCCATATGGACATGATGACATCACACAGTTCCTCAATATATATACATGATGACATCACACAATTCCTCCATATGGACATGATGACATCACACAATTCCTCCATATGGACATGATGACATCACACAGTTCCATCATATAGACATGATGACATCACACAGTTCCTCCATATGGACATGATGACATCACACAGTTCCTCCATATAGACATGATGACATCACACAGTTCCCCCATATGGACATGATGACATCACACAGTTCCTCCATGTGGACATGATGACATCACACAGTTCCCCCATATGGACATGATGACATCACACAGTTCCCCCATATGGACATGATGACATCACACAGCTCCTCCATATGGACATGATGACATCATACAGTTCCTCCATATAGACATGATGACATCACACAGCTCCTCCATATGGACATGATGACATCACACAGTTCCTCCAAATGGACATGAGGACATTACACAGTTCCCTCATATGGACATGATGACATCACACAGTTCCCCCATATGGACATGATGACATCACACAGTTCCTCCATATGGACATGATGACATCACACAGTTCCTCCATATGGACATGATGACATCACACAGTTCCTCCATATCTATATGATGACATCACACAGTTCTTCCATATGGACATGATGACATCACACAGTTCCCCATATGGACATGATGACATCACACAGTTCCCCATATGGACATGATGACATCACACAGTTCCTCCATATGGACATGATGACATCACACAGTTCCTCCATATGGACATGATGACATCACACAGTTCCCCCATATGGACATGATGACATCACACAGTTCCTCCATGTGGACATGATGACATCACACAGTTCCCCCATATGGACATGATGACATCACACAGTTCCCCCATATGGACATGATGACATCACACAGCTCCTCCATATGGACATGATGACATCATACAGTTCCTCCATATAGACATGATGACATCACACAGCTCCTCCATATGGACATGATGACATCACACAGTTCCTCCAAATGGACATGAGGACATTACACAGTTCCCTCATATGGACATGATGACATCACACAGTTCCCCCATATGGACATGATGACATCACACAGTTCCTCCATATGGACATGATGACATCACACAGTTCCTCCATATGGACATGATGACATCACACAGTTCCTCCATATCTATATGATGACATCACACAGTTCTTCCATATGGACATGATGACATCACACAGTTCCCCATATGGACATGATGACATCACACAGTTCCCCATATGGACATGATGACATCACACAGTTCCTCCATATGGACATGATGACATCACACAGTTCCTCCATATGGACATGATGACATCACACAGTTCCTCCAAATGGACATGAGGACATCACACAGTTCCCTCATATGGACATGATGACATCACACAGTTCCCCCATATGGACATGATGACATCACACAGTTCCTCCATATCTACATGATGACATCACACAGTTCCTCCATATGGACATGATGACATCACACAATTCCTCCATATGGACATGATGACATCACACAGTTCCTCCATATGGACATGATGACATCACACAGTTCCTCCATATAGACATGATGACATCACACAGTTCCTCCATATAGACATTATGACATCACACAGTTCCTCCATATAGACATGATGACATCACACAGTTCCTCCATATGGACATGATGACATCACACAGCTCCTCCATATGGACATGATGACATCACACAGTTCCTCCATATAGACATGATGACATCACACAGTTCCTCCATATATACATGATGACATCACACAGTTCCTCCATATGGACATGATGACATCACACAGTTCCTCTATATGGACATGATGACATCACACAGTTCCTCTATATGGACATGATGACATCACACAGTTCCTCCATATGGACATGATGACATCACACAGTTCCTCCATATAGACATAATGACATCACACAGTTCCTCCATATAGACATGATGACATCACACAGTTCCTCCATATAGACATGATGACATCACACAGTTCTTCCATATGGACATGATGACATCACACAGTTCCTCCATATAGACATGATGACATCACACAGTTCCTCCATATATACATGATGACATCACACAGTTCCTACATATGGACATGATGACATCACACAGTTCCTCCATATATACATGATGACAGCAAGTTGTTTTGACCATGTCTACATTCCTAAATGCATTGAGTTGCTGGCATGCTGGGAGTTGTAGTTTTGCAACAGCTGGAGGCACGCTATTTGGGAAAACCCTGCTCTTTACTGTTTATTCCTTTAAAAAGAGTTGGCAATTTATGTTGCTTGATGCCTAAACATTGGCGCACCTCGCAGTGCTTCATTTATTGCTGACATCAAGAAAAACTCCAGGTGACGTCTACTTACTGCAAAAGGCGCCGTTGTCATGTGAACAGAGACTTAGCGACATTCAGAGCTTTTTACCAAACATTTTTTTTCTTTTTATCTTTTTGATACATTTTTTATCTACCAGAAAATGTCTGATGAGCCAATTCCAGATTCCGCGGAATCCACCGGCTGCGGTCGTTCGGGATTTCAAGGGAACATGTGTTCGAATATTAGAAAGAAGCCAGAGACCATGGGGGGTATTGCAGGGAGCGGGGGACCTGAAGTAAGCAAACAAAGATGTGAACCGTGTAAGCCGTCCATTTATAGCTGCATATATGAATTTTCTCTATGTCCCGCGTACGGTGGCGCCCGGCCAAGACAAACATGGGTGCACCTCACCGAAATCCAGACTGGAAAGGTTGGACACAAAGCCGCAGTTATTGCTGTGAGCCGGCCTTGTATTCGGATACTCTGTAGATACATAAAGCCGGTGCTGAGCTCCTTGGTAAATGGATATCCTGTTCTAAGGCTGAAGAGGACGCTGCTCGGGATCGGTCCTGGCGCTCCCACACGGATATTGTTTGGAGGTAAAATAATAATAAATAAAGGAAAAGCAATAATACGGATTTCAAGGTAACTTGGGAGGCAAAATACTGGAGATGAGTCCTTGTGTAGGTAAAAGGGAGGGCAGCAAAGAACTAAGAGCTTTTAACAATAAACCACCAACTATAAACTATATCCATAAAGGGTTTAAAAATAATATTCCGGTATCATAAAATTGTATTTAAATGAAATAAAACCCCCAAAGATATATAACTTACTAATATAAGGTTATCACAAATGTTTCTGGCTTCAGCATGCTTTTGTGTGATTCATTCCTGATAGGAAGTTGTGTAGTCCTCTCAATGTCAGTGTGGTGTTGTCTTAGCAGCTCCTGGATCCTCCCTTTCTCCTAACAGTGAGTTGTGTAGTCCTCTCATTGTCAGTGTGGTGTTGTCTTAGCAGCTCCTGGATCCTCCCTTTCTCCTAACAGTGAGTTGTGTAGTCCTCTCATTGTCAGTGTGGTGTTGTCTTAGCAGCTCCTGGATCCTCCCTTTCTCCTAACAGTGAGTTGTGTAGTCCTCTCATTGTCAGTGTGGTGTTGTCTTAGTAGCTCCTGGATCCTCCATTTCTCCTAACAGTGAATTGTGTAGTCCTCTCATTGTCAGTGTGGTGTTGTCTTAGCAGCTCCTGGTTCTCCCTTTCTCCTAACAGTGAGTTGTGTAGTCCTCTCAATGTCAGTGTGGTGTTGTCTTAGCAGCTCCTGGATCCTCCCTTTCTCCTAACAGTTAGTTGTGTAGTCCTCTCAATGTCAGTGTGGTGTTGTCTTAGCAGCTCCTGGATCCTCCCTTTCTCCTAACAGTGAGTTGTGTAGTCCTCTCATTGTCAGTGTGGTGTTGTCTTAGCAGCTCCTGGATCCTCCCTTTCTCCTAACAGTGAGTTGTGTAGTCCTCTCATTGTCAGTGTGGTGTTTTCTCTGCAGCTCCACAGCTCCTCCCTCTCTCCTTACAGGAAGTTGTATAGTACTTTCATTTGTGGTGTTGTCTTAGCAGTTTCCCGTCTCCTCCCTCTCACCTGACAGGAAGTTGTGTAGTCCTCTTATTGTCGGTGTGTTGTTGTCTTAGCACTTCCCTAGCTCCTTCCTCTGTCTCCCAAGACAAGGCATCATCCTCTGCTGTCTCAGGAAACAAGGCTTGATCTTGCCTCTAAGCTCTAGCCAGCCCCCTGAGTGATGTCATCATCTCTGACCAGCCCCTACATCACCATCTCCCTGTCATATACACGTATACAGTATATATCTTTTTTAGGACATTTAGGAAAGAGGCAGAGATAGGCAGAGGAGCAGACAAGGAATGCATACAGCGGGTTCTTCAGACTGTTCTGCTCTGTAGAGCAATGTTCTGCAGCAGCCCTGGGAAGGATCTAGTAGGATTGCTGTGGGAGGGCAGTAGGCAGGGTGGGAAGCTTGTGAAGAGTACCTGAAGGAAGGCATTCTGGGCATTATAGTACCAGGCAATTGCTCAACCAGTAAGCAGTGTTTATGACATGGTGGGGGAGAGGACTACACACACACAAAACAAGTGGGGCAGCCAGGTAAGAAATGCTATAAGCTTCCATGGTCTTTTTTTTTACTGACATTGGAGTACCCCTTTAAAAAAGGAGATGTTCTTCTGCTGCAATAAAAAAATACATGTGACTGCATTATGCATAAGAGACCTTCCATTATGGATAAGAGACCTCCCATTATGCATAAGAGACCTTCTATTATGGATAAAAGACCTTCCATTATGGATAAGAAACCTTCCATTATGCATAAGAGACCTTCCATTATGGATAAGAGACCTTTCCATTATGCATAAGAAACCTTCCATTATGGATAAGATACCTTCCATTATGGATAAGAGACCTTCCATTATGTATAAGAGACCTTCCATTATGTATAAGAGACCTTTCCATTATGGATAAGAAACCTTCCATTATGCATAAGAGACCTTCCATTATGGATAAGAGACCTTCCATTATGTATAAGAGACCTTTCCATTATGCATAAGAGACCTTCCATTATGGATAAGAGACCTTCCATTATGGATAAGAAACCTTCCATTATGCATAAGAGACCTTCCATTATGGATAAGAGACCTTCCATTATGTATAAGAGACCTTTCCATTATGCATAAGAGACCTTCCATTATGGATAAGAGACCTTCCATTATGTATAAGAGACCTTCCATTGTGGATAAGAGACCTTTCATTATGCATAAGAGACCTTCCACTATGGATAAGAGACCTTCCATTATGGATAAGAGACCTTCCATTATGGATAAGAGACCTTCCATTATGTATAAGAAACCTCCCATTATGCATAAGAGACCTTCCATTATGGATAAGAGACCTTCCATTATGGATAAGAGACCTTCCATTATGGATAAGAGACCTTCCATTATGTATAAGAAACCTCCCATTATGGATAAGAGACCTTCCATTCTGGATAAGAGACATTCCACTATGGATAATAGACCTTCTACTATGGATAAGATACCTTCCATTATGGATAAGAGACCTTCCATTATGGATAAGAGACCTTCCATTATGGATAAGAGACCTTCCACTATGTATAAGAGACCTTCCATTGTGGATAAGAGACCTGCCAGTATGGATAAGAGACCTTTCATTATGCATAAGAGACCTTCTATTATTGATAAGATACCTTCTATTATGGATAAGAGACCTTCCATTATGGATAATAGACTTTCCATTATGGACAAGAGACCTCCCATTATGCATAAGAGACCTTCCATTATGGATAAGAGACCTTTCACTATGGATAAGAGACCTTCCATTATGGATAAGAGACCTTCCACTATGCATAAGTGACCTTCTATTATGGATAATAGACTTTACATTATGGATAAGAGACCTTTACATTATGGATAAGAGACCTCCCTTTATGAATAAGAGACCTTCCATTATGGATAAGAGACCTTCCATTATGGATAAGAGACCTCCCATTATGGATAAGAGACCTCCCATTATGCATAAGAGACCTTCTATTATGGATAAGAGACCTTCCATTATGGATAAGAGACCTACTATTGATAAGATACCTTCTATTATTGATAAGATACCTTTGATTATGGATACGAGACCTCCCATTATGGATAATAGACCTCCATTATGGATAAGAGACCTCCTATTATGCATAAGAGACCTTCCATTATGGGTAAGAAACCTTTCACTATGGATAAGAGACCTCCCATTATGGATAAGAAACCTTCCATTATGGATAAGAAACCTTCCATTATGGATAAGAGACCTCCCATTATGAATAATAGACCTTCCATTATGGATAAGAGACCTTCCATTATGTATAAGAGACTTTCCATTATGGATAAGAGACCTCCCATTATGGATAAGAGACCTCCCATTATGCATAAGAGACTTTCCATTATGGATAAGAGACCTCCCATTATGCATAAGAGACCTTCTATTATGGATAAAAGACCTTCCATTATGGATAAGAGACCTTCCATTATGGATAAGAGACCTTCCATTATGGATAAGAGACCTACTATTGATAAGATACCTTCTATTATTGATAAGATACCTTCGATTATGGATATGAGACCTCCCATTATGGATAATAGACTTTCCATTATGGATAAGAGACCTCCTTTTATGCATAAGAGACCTTCCATTATGGGTAAGAGACCTTTCACTATGGATAAGAGACCTTCCATTATGGATAATAGAATTTCCACTATGGATAAGAGACCTCCCATTATGGATAAGAAACCTTCCATTATGGATAAGAAACCTTCCATTATGGATAAGAGACCTCCCATTATGGATAAGAAACCTTCCATTATGGATAAGAGACCTCCCATTATGGATAAGGGCAGGTATAATTTTCACATCATTTACATAAACCAGGTCCATCAGACTTGTCCAAAGTGTCTTCTTCTTGGATGTCTCTGGCAGTGGGACCTCTTTTGCTCCACTGGGGTTTCGAGTTCTGTAAATTTGTTTGGCTAAAAAGTTGACATCATATGATAGCACCATCAGTTCTACAGTACCAGCCATCGTATGGAGATATCCTGGTAACAGGTGGGTGAACCCAATGGCCATATGGTAGGTCACAGGGTTTGGGTTCTTACCCAAACAATAACATGTATGGCCGGCAGCAAGTTTTCTAAGGATTTTTCCATTATTACTGGAGATGGAAATCGTGATAGAAGGTAACACACTAGGCACAGGTGGATGAACAGGTGGCACTACTGTTAAAGGGGTACTCCAGTGGAAAACTTTTCACGAGGAGCGTGTACGTTACGTCACGACCCTCGCAGTCCGCTCCCAGCATTCCGAATAAAATGTTCCGAACACTGAGGCAGTGGAGTACCCCTTTAAGGATGCAGGGTGTACATGTACGCCCTGCGCCCACTCCCCTACTATGATGCAGGCTCAGGAGCTGAGCCAACATCATAGCGGGGTGGTCCCGGTGGCTGTCAGCCGCCATGACCCGTGTCTATTGCCAGACATCACCGAACATGGTGATGCCCAGAATTAACCCGTTAGATGCCGTGATCAAAGTTGATTGCGACATCTAAAATTAAAAAATAAAATTTTTGCCCTTTCGTTGTTTTCCTCCTCACCTTCTAAAAATCATAACGCTTTCAGTTTTCCACCTACAGACCATATGAGGGCTTGTTTTATGTGCTACCAATTTTACTTTGTAATGACATCAGTCATTTCACCACAAAATCTATGGCGAAAGCAAAAACAAATGTATTTGTAGGACAAAATTGAAAAAAACAAACACCATTTTGTAATTTTTAGCAGCTTCCGTTTCTACACAGTGCACTTTTTGGTAAAAATGACACCATATATTTATTCTGTAGATCCATACAGTTACAAGGATACCTCATTTATGTAGGTTTTAATTTATTTTATATATGTTTATTTTTATTATGTATACATATTTTTTACATGGAATTTGGGAAAAGGGGGTGATTTAAACTTTTATTAGGGAAGGAGTTAGTTCATGTTTATAAACTTTTCATTTTTACATCATTTTTTGTCCCCACAGGGGGCTATAACATACAATCTTCTGATTGCATACACTGATCAATGCTATGCCATAGCACAGCATTGACCAGTGTTATCTGTGCTCGATTGCTCAGGCCTGCTGAACCAGGCTGGAGCATCGCAGAGGAGATCGGACGGCGCTGATGCAGGTTAGGACCCTCCTGTTGTCCTGTAAGCTGATTGGGACACCGCGGTTTCACCGTTGTGATCCCGATCAGCCAGACTGAGCTGCCGGGAATGTTTATTTATTTATTTTTTCATTTTAGGCGTGGTGATCAATTTTGATCACCATATCTAAAGGGTTAATGCCGGGCATCACCGTGATCGGTGATGTAAGGCATTAGACACAGGTCCCGGCCATTGAAAGCTGCCAGGACCGACCGGCTATGACGCCGGGTCAGCTCATGACCCAGCATCATAGCAGGGGAGCGGGCGCAGGCTGTACAGGTCCACCCTGCATCCTGAAGAGGTTAAAAAAAATTTAAACAGAAGTAAGCATATGTGATATACAGTAGCTGCGTGCGTAAATGTCCGAACTATAAAAATATATTGTTAATTAAACCGCACGGTCAATGACGTACACGTAAAAAAAAATGGCAAAGTACAGAATTGCGTATTTTAGGTCACTAAAAAATGTATGAAAAGTGATCTAAAAGTCCCATTGAAACAAAAATGGTACAGATAAAAACTAGAGAACACAGTGAAAAAAAAAAAAAAAGCCCTCATATAGCCCCGTATGCGAAAAAAAAGTTATAGGGGTCAGAAGAGGATAATTTTAAACATACAAATTTTCATACAAAAAGTTATCATTTTTTAAAAGAAGTAAAACAAGATTAAACCTACATAAGTAGGGTATCATTTTAATCGTATGGACTTACAGAATAAAAATAAGTTTACATTTTTATCAAAACAGTACACTGCATAGAAACGGAAGCCCCCAAAAGTTACAAAATGGTGTTTTTTGTTTTTTTTTCAATTATGCCTCTCAAATATTTTTTTGGGGTCATGCCATAGATTTTGTGGTGAAATGATTGATTTCATTACGAATTAAAATTGGTGGCACAAAAAAATCCCTCATATGGTCTGTAGGTGGAAAACTGAAAGCGTTATGATTTTTAGAAGGTGAGATGTAAAAAAAGGAAAGTGCAAAAAAAAAAAAATTTGTGGTCCTTAAAGGGGTACTCCGTCCCTAGACATCTTATCCCCTATCCAAAGGATAGGGGATAAGATGTCAGATCGCCAGGGTCCCGCTGCTGGGGACCCCGGGGATCGCCACTGCGGCACCCCGCTATCATTGCTGCACAGAGCGAGTTCGCTCTGCACGTAATGACGGGCAATACAGGGGCCGGAGCAGCGTGACGGGGGCGGGCCATGACATCATGAGGGGCGGGGCAGTGACGTAACAATGATCCGGCCCCTGTATTGCCCGTCATTACGTGCAGAGCGAACTCGCTCTGTGCAGCAATGATAGCGGGGTGCCGAAGTGGCGATCCCCGGGGTCCCCAGCAGCGGGACCGCTGCGATCTGACATCTTATCCCCTATCCTTTGGATAGGGGATAAGATATCTAGGGGCGTAGTACCCCTTTAAGGGGTTAAAATACTAGGGATAGAACGGAGTAGTAAATTTTTTTAATGTATATATATATGTAAAGAGCAGTCCAGTAATGTATAAACCAACTAATAATAAGAGAGGAATGGGCACTCACCCTGTTAAAATGTATCTTTTTATTCTTCGTACTAAAAACGCTCTCATGGTAGTGGAACAAAGACAGACTCGGCTGCCGCCGAGTCTGTCTTTGTTCCACTACCATGAGAGCGTTTTTAGTATGAAGAATCAAAAAATAAATTTAGCATGAAGAATCAAAAGATTTTAGCAGGGTGAGTGCCCATTCCTCTTTTATTATTAGTTGACAAAACAATGTTAATTTCTTCCACAAAAAAAAAATCGGTTCCTTACCGGCCGATCCGGATACACTCCGGCACGAAGTAAAGAAGCCTTCCAGCTATCCACCTCTTCCTGGGAGTCACAGGCCAGCTCCAGGCAGCGGTAATCCTTGTAAACATTCCTACAAGCCAAAAAAATCTGAAAATCAGTGAAAAATGACATAAACAACAGAGAAAGTCAAAGTATCACAACTAGAGGGAGCGGGCTGAGCCTGACTGGTTGGGTAGTGAAGCTTAAAGGGGTACTCCGGTGGAAAACATTTTTTTTTTTAAATCAACTGGTGCCAGAAAGTTAAACAGATATGTAAATTACTTCTATTTAAAAATCTAAATTCGTCCAGTACTTATCAGCTGCTGTATGATACAGAGGAAGTTCATTTCTTTTTGAATTTCCTTTCTGTCTGACCACAGTGCTCTCTGCTGACACATCTGTCCATGTCAGGAACTGTCCAGAGCAGTAACAATTTCCCATAACAAACCTCTCCTGCTCAATCCTCCTCCTTTTCCAGGTGAACGTTCTGCACATTTTCAGCTGTGTGTACATAGCCTAAATTTGTCAAAAAGTTGGAGACCACACCTCGGGCATGTTCACACTAGTGTTGAGCGGCATAGGCCATATTCGAATTCGCGATATTTCGCGAATATATGGACGAATATTCGTCATATATTCGCTAAATTCGCATATTCGTAATATTCGCGTTTTATTTTCGCATGTGCAAAAATTTGCATACGCGAAAATTCGCACGCCAGTCTCACACAATAGTATTAGTCTTCTTTACACCACACAAGCTGGAAGCAGAGAGGGGTGATCACTGTGACGTGTACTGTGAAAAACAAACAAAAGAAAAACTAATATTCGAAATTGCGAATATATAGTGCGATATTCTCGAATATTCGCGAATTCGCAAATGTCCGATATTCGAGAATAAAATTCGAATTGCGAATTTTCGCGAGCAACACTACTTCACACCTCCTCGGAATTTCAAGCAGAATTTCCGAATTTTGTGTCCGCAGAAAGAATAAACCTGTCCACTCTTTCTGCAGACTCTGCGCGGAATCCATAGCTGTCTACGAGACGGCGCGTTCTTGTGCAGTCCTAGCACTGGCAGATTAGATATACGGTAATTTTTTTTTCTAGCCCAAAATCCCGGCATAAATGCAATGACACTATTGCTGCACAAAAAATTAAAATAAAATAAAAATAACCATTAATTAATTTTTTACATATATTTAATATAAATAATATATATATATACATATATATAAAATAATAATAAAAACGATATAAATAAATACATATATATGTGTATATAATAATAATGATAATAATAATAATAAAAACAAAATAAATAAATACATATATATGTGTATATATATATATAATAATAATAATAATAAAAACAATATAAATAAAACATATATATGTGTATATATATATATATATATATATATATATATATATAATAATAATAATAATAAAAAATGATATAAATAAATACATATATATATAAATATATATATAATAATAATAAAAAAAATTATATATATATATATATACACATAACGGAAGGTAATAGATACTAAACTCTTCAAGGAGGAAACGGAGAGGTGGAAGTGATAATTATCTGGAGGTCAAAGGGAACCGGTCAGGTCTCCGAAGATTTCACAAAGAACACAAAGCCCAAGATGGTGATTACAGGAAGCCGGGGATTGGCCTCCAGCTAAACTAGAATACTGGGGTAAATGTCGGCTCCACAACCAAGATGATTATGGTGATGATGATGAAGTTAAACTTGAAGGCCACACAGGGTTACATCTGGTAACGTTACATGGAGAAATGGGCACAGCAGATGTTTTTGATGGAGGTAGGTCTCCAAACTGTGCACCTCCAGCTGCTGCAAAACTACTACTCCCAGCATGCTCTATAATGTCCTCCATGCTGCTGCTGATACTTCTGAGGGTGTGCTATAAAGCCATGTTTCACAACACATCTATTGCAAAACTACAACTTCCAGCATGCTCTATAATGTCCTCCATGCTGCTGCTACTTCTGAGGGTGTGCTATAAAGCCATGTTTCACAACACATCTATTGCAAAACTACAACTCCCAGCATGCTCTATAATGTCCTCCATGCTGCTGCTACTTCTGAGGGTGTGCTATAAAGCCATGTTTCACAACACATCTATTGCAAAACTACAACTTCCAGCATGCTCTATAATGTCCTCCATGCTGCTGCTACTTCTGAGGGTTTGCTATAAAGCCGTGTTTCACAACACAGCTGTTGCAAAACTACAACTTCCAGCATGCTCTATAATGTCCTCCATGCTGCTGCTGCTACTTCTGAGGGTGTGCTATAAAGCCATGTTTCACAACACATCTATTGCAAAACTACAACTTCCAGCATGCTCTATAATGTCCTCCATGCTGCTGCTACTTCTGAGCGTTTGCTATAAAGCCGTGTTTCACAACACAGCTGTTGCAAAACTACAACTTCCAGCATGCTCTATAATGTCCTCCATGCTGCTGCTACTTCTGAGGGTTTGCTATAAAGCAGTGTTTCACAACACAGCTGTTGCAAAACTACAACTTCCAGCATGCCCGGACCGCCAATGGTGGTCCGGGCATGCTGGGAGTTGCAGTTTTGCAACAGCTGGAGGTCCACAGTTTAGAGACCACTGATCAAGACCTTTACCATACTAAACATAGTGAAAACGATGTTTCCACACTATAGACCATTTTAACAGTTTTAGGGTGGAAACACACAGAATAAAATTAAAAAATTAAATAAAAAAACAAAAACAAACGCCATACTAAACAAATGGCATTTTTATGGGGCAAAAAACTCTGCGTTCAGATGTTAGTTGAGACAATGGAAAACGATTTAAAAAAACGCCAGACCCGCACTTTTTTTCTCTCACCCTTTTGTAGTGTGTTTAGGCTCAGTGATAGTTTTTCAAAATGGCAGCATGCTCTTTTTTTTTTCTTTTTTTTTTAAAGAAATTGTGACGTTTTTCCTCCAATACTAAAAAATAAAAAAATTAAAATACCCAGAAAAAAGCCATGTGTATATGGATATCTGCATTTTTCTGCCGTTCCCCCTCCAGCCCCGAAGATGAAAAGAAACCCCTGAATCCCATGATGAAAGAATGACATGACTTGTAATGAGAAAAGCGTAGGGGGATAAAAGGCCTAATAAACTGAAACTCTGCCGCTGAAATTCCGTAGTGTGGACTGTGCGGCAATAGGACTCTGCTGCAGCGGAATTTCTAAGCGGAATTACGTTCAGTAATTCTGCAGTGCGAACGTAGCTTTATACACGGGTTAATATTCCAAACTGAATTCACTTTTTTTGTTTTTGTGCAAAGTGAACCAGATTGGATGAAAAAAATGGCGCAGCACACATTTCCTAAAAGGATTTTGCCTCATTTGCACCATGTGTGCCTCCATTTTTTCAAAAAGGGGCTTGGACTTGGACATCGGGCGGGGCTTGAATTGCACCAGATTTTCAATAGTATGCGCCCAAAAAAACAACAAGAAAAAAAAACAGTTGTTAAAGGGGTTATCCAGGAAAAAACTTTTTTTTTTTATATATCAACTGGCTCCAGAACGTTAAACAGATTTGTAAATTACTTCTATTAAAAAATCTTAATCCTTTCAGTACTTATGAGCTTCTGAAGTTTAGGTTATTCTTTTCTGTCTAAGTAATCTCTGATGACACGTGTCTCGGGAAACGCCCAGTTTAGAAGAGGTTTGCTATGGGGATTTGCTTCTAAACTGGGCGTTTCCCGAGACACGTGTCATCAGAGAGCACTTAGACAGAAAAGAACAACCTTAACTTCAGAAGCTCATAAGTACTGAAAGGATTAAGATTTTTTAATAGAAGTAATTTACAAATCTGTTTAACTTTCTGGAACCAGTTGATATATAAAAAATTTTTTTTTACTGGAATACCCCTTTAAAGAGGTAGTCCGCCGCTATACATGTTATCCCCTGTCCAAAGGATAGAGGACAATATGTCCGACCACTGGGGACCCCCAATCATCCGGTGCACAGAGTGAACTCAGTTCTGTGGCGGATGACTGGCGATCACAGCCGCCACGCCCCCTCCCATAGACATGAATGGATGGGACGTGGCATGACGTCACGGTCACTGAAGCCCCAGGCTTCTGTGACCGTGACGCCGCAGCGCTGGCCCAGAGATTGCAAGGTTCCCAGCGGCCAGACCCCCCCTGCTATCAGACATGTTATCCCTTATCCTTTTGGATAGGGGATAACATGTCTAGGGGCAGAGTACCCCTTTAAATGGGTACTCCACCACTAGACATCTCATCCCCTATCCAAAGGATAGGGGAAAAGATGTCTGATCACGGGGGTCCCCAGCGGCGCCCGGTGTTCATTTAGAGCGTCGGGTGCAGCACCGGAACACCACAGGCTCGTTACATCATGGCCCCTCAATGCAAGTCAATGGGAGGGGGCTTCACAGCCGTAGACTTGCATTGAGGGGACATGGCCATGACATCACGAGCGGGGCATGGCCGTGACGTCACAAACCTCCGCCCAGTATCGTCAGTCATCTGGCACGGAGCGAAGTTTGCTCCGTGCGTCGGATGTCTGGGGTGCCACAGCCGAGATCACTGAGGTCCTCCACGGCGGGACTCCGGCGATCAGACATCTTATCCTCTATCCTTTGTATAGGGGATAAGATGTCTAGGGGCGGAGTACCCCTTCAACTATACCACCTCGGAGGCGGTGAGCACACAGTGTAAGACGTGCCTGAGTTACTGTTAAAAATCTGGCGCAATCTTAGACTGCTTGGGCTAAGTAAGACTTAGGGCAAGTTTTTGAATCTGTCTCCCCCTATCTTTGGGAAAATTCCATTGGCATGCTGGAAGTTGTACTTTTGCAACATCTGGAGTAATACTGCTTGGGAAAACCTGGGTAAGAATTCGCCTTGGTTTCAAATACTTTAATTTTATATATTCATCTGGTTGAACTTTTTATTTACTTTACTCTCTGAGCCGTAGGGTGGTAGGGGGTGAACGTGGGATAGAAGGGTATTGTCTGTAATACTCCTGAAGGATTTGTTATAATGTGTAAATTGACCAATAAAGGGTCCAAAAAAATTAACGTATTTAATTGGCTATTAAACCGCTGTATATTACTAAGGTTAGATGATAAATGTCGGACTCCTGTTCCTAATCGATAGCATGTGTGCAGAAAGGAGTAATACGGAGCAGGGACTGCACGTGCACATTGACTCCATGATGGATACGGAAACAATATATTGTGCCGCCCCCTGGTTGCACTCCTTTTTTGCACTTTAATGTTACTGATTAAAATCTACTATACAGAGATTAATATTTCCATATAACCATATAGTGGTAGATATCAGCTGTACACAGGCTCTGCAGACCATATATGTGAGTACACTTACATGTAGGGACTCACAAAAGACGTCTTCTCTGATCGGAGTCAGTCATTTTCTTTGTCTTTCCGTGTTTATTACTTCACACAGTATTAGTGCCCACTTTGTGCCCCCATGTAGCAGGCCTCCTCACATTGCCCCCATGCCCCTCTCACTTTGCACCCGTGCCCATCTCACATTGGCCCATGCCCATCTCACATTGGCCCATGCCCATCTCACATTGGCCCATGCCCCCATCACATTGCCTCTTTGCCCCTCTCACATTGCCCCATGTCGCTCCTTTACCATTGCCCCATGTCACTCTCCCATTGCCTTATGCCACCTTACAATGACCCCATGCCCCTTCACACTGCCCCCAGGCCCCCTCACATTGCCCCCATGCCCCATTTTCATTGCCCCCATGTCACTCTCTTATTGCCCCCATGCCCCTCACCCATTGCCCCCATGCTACTCTCCCATTGCCCCCATGCCCCTCCCCATTGCCCCTATGCCCCTCTCCCATTGCCCCCCATGCCCCTCTCCCATTTCCCCCATGTCACTCTCCTGCTGCCACATGTTACAGTCCCCATTAATAAAAATATAGCACCCAACTCTCCATCGTTCCACCAAAGCTCCTATCCTTTCTGTGAGTGGAGCGTCATACAGACACTGCACACACACATATCGCTGCCTGACTCAACAGGACAGAGCCACAAGGCTCCACCCTGTTACGGCTGCAGGGTGCATTAAACTTAAAGATGCACACAAAATGTAAGGCTGCGCTTGCTCGAGGCATTAAGGACATGAGTCCTGGATCCCAGGGTGGCACCCTCATTCACTGGGTGCTCTAGGCCGGCGCCTACCTTTCCTATAGGTCTTGCCGGCCCTGTCTGTTTGTTGTTTGTGCATCTGGGTAGAATATCCTACGTTATTTGCTCTCATGCTCTATTGTCCCCAGTTTTGAACCCTGATGATTCCGTCACCATCTGAGTGAAACACGTAGGGACGTTGATGACATCAGGTCATAAAGCCACTAGAACAGTGGTCTCCAAACTGGACCTCCAGTTGTTGAAAAACTACAACTCCCAGCATGCCCGGACAGCCAGCGGCAGCATGCTGGGAGTTGTAGTTTTTCGACAGCTGGAGGCCCACAGTTTGGATATTACTAATGCCAAGCAATATGTCCTGGTCTTTACATGGATATGCAAGTCCTTCCTGCCCTTCAGTTCTCATTATCTGGAGGCCGGGAGGAACACTGGGGACAGCAGAAGTGAAGACATTATGTGTCTGGAATTATATTTGTGAAGCGATCCATCTGCTTCTAGTTAGTTGCAGCGGATGACTAACAGTTTCTAACTAGGCGTGTCCCCTCCCTGGTCACAGCGGACCACATCTTCATTCATTATATTAACCCATTTACTGTCTATCCAGTTATTTCTAAGTATTTTCCTTCATTAAAATTAAATCACAATTTTTATTTTACTGTGTAATAAAGAAGGAGACACGAGAAATACTTATCCCATGGGGAGTGTGTGTCCACAGTATAGATGTACTGTAAGTGTTTTATCCATAGCAATTGATTAAAATGTCAGCCCTTTACTCAGGACTTAGGTGAAGACCCTTGGGCAGTGATTCCGGCCTCCAGTCTTTTTGGGGATGAGGCCACAAGGTTTACACACCAGGATTTGGGGATTTTCTGCCATTCTTCTCTGTAGATCGTCTCGATCTCTGTCAGGTTGGATGGGACCATCGGTAGAAGCCATTTTCAGGTCTCTCCAGAGATGTTCCATTATGTTTGGGCTCTGGCTGGGACCCTCAAGGACATTTACAGAGTTGTCCCTAAGTCGATCCTGTGTTGTCTTGGCCCTGTGCTTAGGATCATTGTTTTGTTGGAAGGTGAATGATCACCCAAGTCTGAGGTCGGGAGTGTTCTGGATCAAGTTTTAATTAAGAATATTTCCATTCAGCTTTCCTCAGCCCTGACCAGTCTCTCTCTCCCCACAACATGATGCTGCCCCACCATGATCACTATAGGGATGGTATTGGGCAGTGCCTGGTTTCCTCCAGACATGATGCTGCCCCCACCATGATCACTTTAGGGATGGTATTGGGCAGGTGATGGGCAGTGCCTGGTGTCCCCCAGACATAATGCTGCCCCCACCATGAACACTGTAGGGATGGTATTGGGCAGGTGATGGGCAGTGCCTGGTTTCTCCCAGACATGATGCTGCCCCCACCATGATCACTGTAGGGATGGTATTGGACAGGTGATGGGCAGTGCCTGGTGTCCCCCAGACATAATGCTGCCCCCACCATGATCACTGTAGGGATGGTATTGGGCAGGTGACGGGCAGTGCCTGGTTTCCCCCAGACATGATGCTGCCCCCACCATGATCACTGTAGGGATGGTATTGGGCAGGTGATGGGCAGTGCCTGGTGTCCCCCAGACATAATGCTGCCCCCACAATGATCACTGTAGGGATGGTATTGGGCAGGTGATGGGCAGTGCCTGGTTTCTCCCAGACATGATGCTGCCCCCACCATGATCACTGTAGGGATGGTATTGGGCAGGTGATGGGCAGTGCCTGGTTTCCCCCAGGCATGATGCTGTCCCACCATGATCACTGTAGGGATGGTATAGGGCAGGTGATGGGCAGTGCCTGGTTTCCTCCAGACATGATGCTGCCCCCATCATGATCACTGTAGGGATGGTATTGGGCAGGTGATGGGCAGTGCCTGGTTTCTCCCAGACATGATGCTGCCCCCACCATGATCACTGTAGGGATGGTATTGGGCAGGTGATGGGCAGCGCCTGGTGTCCTCCAGACATGATGCTGCCCCCACCATGATCACTGTAGGGATGGTATTGGGCAGGTGATGAGCAGTGCCTGGTTTCCCCCAGACATAATGCTGCCCCCACCATGATCACTGTAGGGATGGTATTGGGCAGGTGACGGGCAGTGCCTGGTTTCCCCCAGACATGATGCTGCCCCCACCATGATCACTGTAGGGATGGTATTGGGCAGGTGATGGGCAGTGCCTGGTGTCCCCCAGACATAATGCTGCCCCCACCATGATCACTGTAGGGATGGTATTGGGCAGGTGATGGGCAGTGCCTGGTTTCTCCAAGACATGATGCTGCCCCCACCATGATCACTGTAGGGATGGTATTGGGCAGGTGATGGGCAGCGCCTGGTGTCCTCCAGACATGATGCTGCCCCCACCATGATCACTGTAGGGATGGTATTGGGCAGGTGATGAGCAGTGCTTGGTTTCCCCCAGACATGATGCTGCCCCCACCATGATCACTGTAGGGATGGTATTGGGCAAGGGATGAGCAGTGCCTGGATTCCTCCAGATATGATGCTGCCCCCACCATGATCACTGTAGGGATGGTAATGGGCAGGTGATGGGAAGTGCCCGGTTTCCTCCAGACATGATGATACCCCCACCATGATCACTGTAGGAATGGTATTGGGCAGGTGATGGGCAGTGCCTGGTTTCCTCCAGACATGATGCTGCCCCCACCATGATCACTGTAGGGATGGTATTGGGAAGGTGATGGTCAGTGCCTGGTTTCCTCCAGACATGATGCTGTCCCCACCATGATCACTGTAGGGATGGTATTGGGCAGGTTATGGGCAGTGCCTGGTTTCCCCCAGACATGATGCGGCCCCCACCATGATCACTGTAGGGATGGTATTGGGCAGGTGATGGGCAGTGCCTGGTTTTCCCCAGACATGATGCTGCCCCCACCATGATCACTGTAGGGATGGTATTGGGCAGGTGATGGGCAGCGCCTGGTGTCCTCCAGACATGATGCTGCCCCCACCATGATCACTGTAGGGATGGTATTGGGCAGGTGATGGGCAGTGCCTGGTTTCCTCCAGACATGATGCTGCCGTAATGTTGATCTTCTGGAAGTTTCTACGATCTGCACACAGGAAGTTTGTAGCTCAGCCAGAGTGACCAATGGGTTCTTGGTCACCTTTTTTACCAAGTCCATTCTCCTTTGATTTCTTTATTCTAGGAAGAGTCTTGGTTGTTCAGAATGTCTTTCATTTAAGTATTATGAAGGCCATCAACCTCTTGGGAACTTCCAGTGCAGCAGAAATGTTCATGTCCAATATTTTTCAGATCTGTGAATCCTCTCAGGTGGAGCCGGGGCCCCATACAGGAGATCACAGGGGTCCCCGCATTCAGACCCCCCGCAATCAGACACTTATCCCCTATCCTGCGGATACCTCTCCCTATACATCCATAAGCACTTCCCTCTCTACTACCAATACCTCTCCCTTTACACCCACAAGTTCTTTTCTTTACGGCTAATACTTCTCCCTATACGCCCATGAGCACTTACATCTACTACTAATACCTCTTCCTTTACACCCAGGGTCACGTCCCTCTCTACTGATAATACCTCTCCCTATATAACCATGGCCACTTCCCTTTCTACTGATAATACCTCTCCCTATACAACCATGGGCCCTTCCCTTTCTACTGATAATACCTCTCCCTATACACTAAGCATTCTGCTAGCATTTCCTGCTGCTTTATTACATTATCTGCCTACCTTTCAATCAGCTGATGGATGGGGGTTCCAATCCCAAAGATAGTTCATGAATAAAACATCCTGGAATAGCCCTTTAAGGATGAAAGTCTTTTTTTCGGACCAGTCTGCAGTGTTTGGACGCTAGAAGTCAGCACATTTGAAAACTGCAAAATATCTTTAAATGGGCACTGTCATAAACTTTATTTTTTGATATGTTGTAGCACTACAACATATCTCTAATATGCTTTTATTATTATTTTTTTTTCATTAAAAAGGTTTAATTTACATTTAAAAATCGGCTACTGAAAAAGGACTGATTTTGGAGTGGCAATCAGTCCTTTTTCAGTTAGGCTGCACTTGCTCCCTTCCTGTCAATCAGACAGGCGGGAGCGAGCGCATTGGCTCCCCGGCCACTGGCTGGGAGGCCACTCCTCCCGCACATCGCCGCCGCCTTGTTGCCGCCGCTGTCCCTGCACGCCCGCTGCCGGTCTCTGCAGTAACTGCAAGTGTAATGAGGGAACGGGGGGGGGGAGGGAACGGGCTAGTGCCGTAGCAGGGGGGGGGATGGACGGGCTAGCAAAAAAAAAATTTGGATGGTGGGAGCTACCCTTTAAATGTTTTTCCTCCCAAATGTACACTGGGGAAAGATTTCACAGATTTGTCACTTTCTGATGGTGGTTTAATGTTTTCAGTCCATCAGATGAAAATGTGGTAGAGGGTGAGATGAGAGCAGATGGAATTACCATAGGGACAGACGGCATTAGGGACAGACCCATTGTGTTCGTGACGCCAGGGCATGGTTTATCCTCAATACCACCTGAAGGTATACCGCTGGATCCTGGGCTAGGCACGGGGGCAATAATGACTCAGACATCAAATTATAGAACAACGGCAGCTTTACTGAGTTAGACAGGTGGAATAGTCCATACAGTTTAGCCAGGCTTGCAGTGGACTGGGGCAATTTTGATGCAGGCCACGCTGACTGAAGACAGGTTGACTTTGACTGACTTGACTGAGACTGACTATACCCCGTCTGTTGCTTACCAGGCTCTGACTGGGACCTTGGGGTTGTGGACTTGTAGACTTGTTGCTGTGTGGTTGACTTGAGGCCTCCTCTGGACTCCAGACACACTCTTAGGACTTGACTGCACTGGACCTCAGCAAAGACTTAACTGGAAATCAAGAGCGCGAGCTAGCTCCTTCCAAAGCTTATATGGGGGAGACTAGGAGGGGTCCCATAGGTCACTCTAAGGTCACATGGTCACCGATATCTCACTGGGTTATAATCACATGACCCTGATTAATCACATCTCAACGGTTCTTAAAGACATAACACTTTCATATACAATACACAGCATAAAGAGAGCCATATAAGGGGAACAGGTGCAGGGAGCCCAGGGGACACTGCAGGGAGGCTGCCTGACAGGACAGCTAGGGTACAGGGGTACAACATCTGTACTGGGCCACCATAAAGATGTTCTATTATGTGAGTCCCCAGAACCTGGTTACTGGTTACAAGTTCATTTATAAGTGTCATTTAGGAAAACTAGATATGGCCTGCACTAGGCTTTGGAGGAAATAGATTTCTTAGAGGTCAGATATGCAGCTGGCAACGAAATGCTGGTTATAGGATAGGCCAGTGTTTCCCAACCAGGGTGCCTCCAGCTGTTGCAAAACTACAACTCCCAGCTGGAGGTTGTAGTTTTGCAACAGCTGTGTTGTGAATCACTGCTTTATAGCACACCCTTAAGAGTAGCAGCAGCACGGAGGACATTATAGAGCATGCTGGGAGTTGTAGTTTTGCAACAGCTGGAGATACCCTGGTTGGAAAAAAATGGAATTAGCACTAATAATTGTAATTGATATTGCTGAGGACATACCATGGATATGATATATATAGAGTCTATAATAGCCCCAGGCAAGGGTCAAACCAGGAATATTAAGTCAAAATAAGAAGGCAAGAGCAAGTTCAGAGTATAGACAAACGGTCAAGATTTAGGAAAAGTTGAGTAGTACACAAAACACTGTGAAGGCTCCCTCAGGAGGTGCGATTTGCCAGTACTGAAAGGATTGACCTTCCAATTGGTCAGCAGGGTTGTCAGCAATATGACAAGCAGCTCTGCACCGAGCAGAGTTAGTCAACATAGAGACCCAAGGTTGCTCCCGGCAGTGCTCTGTAGGTAACAGATGAAGAGGCACGAGGACAGGTACATTTATGAGAGCACTAAAACACACTGGGCATGTCCTAGTTTCTGGGATGTCCAAGACCTGAGCAAGTGTAAAAGAAATTATAGAAGACCACAGCTTGATACTGTAGACCAGTGGTCCCCAACCCAGTCCTTAAAGGGTTACTCCCCCCCCCCCCCCTAGACATCATATCCCCTATCCAAAGAATAGGGGATAAGATGTCTGATCACGGGGGTGCCGCCGCTGGGGACCCACTCCATGCTGCATCCTGCATTTGTTTAGAGCGTCAGGTTCAGCGCCGGAGGCTCATGACATCACGGCCATGCCCCCTCAATGCAAGTCTATGGGAGGGGGCGTGACAGCCGAGCAAGGCATGACCGTGACATCACGAGCCTCCACCCCGCATAGCCAATCATCCGGAACAGGGCGAAGTTTGCTCCATGCAGCGGATGTTTGGGATGCCGGAGCCAAGATCGGGGCTGGGGACCCCCGCGATCTTTGGATAGGGGATAAGATGTCTAGGGGTGGAGTACCCCTTTAAGGTCACCCACATTACATTTGTTATAGTTACTACATTGGAATAGAACAGAATTCATATTCTGGACTGTTGGTGGAGTCTTGAGGACTGGGTTGGGGACCTCTGCTGTAGACAATCTGGTTAGTCTATTGATAAAAGCCAATCAAAAAAAAAACCCAACCCAGAGTTCCCAATCCTAACGCTCTTCACTTTGAGACTTGTGCTTCATGCAATATTACATACCCCCGAGGTCAATACCATCGTGCTACAATATTGGCCGATTCATTTTAATCAGGACAAGACCCTGGGAAATTCTTCTTTGAGGTTTAGAACAATAACACGTTCCCCATGATGTGGAGCCCATTAGATTATCCCGGTGAATTTTTATCCCCTTTATTTGCCGGCCGGAGATAATCTTCTAGTATGATTTTGATTTTCATTAATTCCAGTGATCTAAGGTATAATAGAGAGCGAGGGAAGAAAGATCAAGAATATTTCTGTTTTAAAAGCGAGCTGAATATTTTTCAAATTTGTTGTGGGGAACTTCTGGAAGCCATCACGGATCGGTAAAGCAATACCGAATGAATGCCAAAGGCAACAAGAGAAAGTATGTTATATCAATTACTTTATGGGAATCCAAAAGTCAAACACTGGGATAAGATAAAAAAAAATAAAAAATTAAAAAACGTCAAAAATTGGAAGTAAACAGTTCTAGCGCCGTGAAATACGAGAATACTGTAAGAGAATAGTCTCCAGCTCCCGGTGATGTCTCATCTGGAGAGATTTATCATTATTAAGTCATTGGAAGACTTGATCCCTTCTGTCCACTTTGGGATACAGAACATTCTAAAAAATGATGTGTAAGACATCAAAAAAGAGCCAGTCTGTAGTGAAATATACAGGAAACACCTGAGAATCTCCCGATCTGGTAACACGGTCGTGATTTTTCTGCTCGGACAGAACTGGCTGGATCTCGTCTTCCTTCATTTTTGGGCTTGACCTCCTGAAAGGTCTACAACATAACCAGTCACGGAACGTAGATGTAGCATTGAAGTTAGTGCTGCTTATAGTTCTGCTTTACATTCATATTATACAAGGCTTGGGATTGGTGCCCTCAGACGACAAGCAGGATGTACGGTCTATTATTAGAGTGTATATTGTGGAGGATTAGCCACGTAGAGCCTGGCAAATGACAAATAGCAGGGACACCGAAGCAAAGTTTAGGCAGGATTTCTCCTGTTTTTGTCATTCAGCAAACCAATATATAGCCTACACACTTAGGCACAAAATACTAAATATATTCCTGCTCGGCCCAGCTCTATAGACTATACTATAGTCTTTTCTTTCTACTATGATACAGATGGCTTACTACCAGTCACCAACAAAACAGTCATCAAATGTGTTACTCACACATAATAAATAAGAACAACAGGGGGAGGAGGGAAGGGGAAAAGTGATGTGGCACAAGGGGTGAGAGGGGGATGATTTGGTACAGGGCACAGGGGGATAAAGGGGGAATGAAATGGCACAGGGGGTGGTAAAGAGGGGTGATGAATTTGCACAGAGGGGGAAGGAAATGGCACAGGGGGGATCAAGGGGAAATGATGTGGCACAGGGGGTAAGGGGGGATGATTAGACATGGGGCACAGGGGGATAAAATGGCACAGGGGGTTCAAGGGGGAGGAAGGAAGTGGTATTGAAGGGATCAAGAGGGGCAATAAAATGGCATGGGAGGGATGAAATAGTACAGGGGGTGGTAAGGGGTGATTAAACAGCACTTGGAGAGTCTACTGTAATATTGCTTTTTATAATGTTTTATATGTAATTAAACTCTGGAGTGAGAACAGTACAGTATTCTGTCATTTAGAAGGAGCCTTTTTCCCAATAGGGGACATCTCTCAATAGCAGACACTTTTTTTGTTTTCCCTTTAGTGTCCGCTATTGGGACATTCTACTTTTACTGTATATCCTGATCCCATTGAGATAGAGCTGGAGGGGAGATGCATAACCACTATATATCCTGATCCCATAGAGATAGCAGCAGTATACAGATAGAGCTGGAGGGGAGATGTATAACCACTATATATCCTGATCCCATAGAGATAGAGCTGGAGGGGAGATGCATAACCACCTTATATCCTGACCCATAGAGATAGCAGCAGTATACAGGTAGAGCTGAAGGGGGGTGTATAACTACTATATATCCTGATCCCATAGAGATAGCAGCAGTATACAGATAGAGCTGGAGGGGAGATGTATAACCACTATATATCCTGATCCCATAGAGATAGAGCTGGAGGGGAGATGCATTACCACTGTATATCCTGATCCCATAGAGGTAGCAGCAGTATACAGATAGAGCTGGAGGGGAGATGTATAACCACTATATATCCTGATCCCATAGAGATTGCAGCAGTATACAGGTAGAGCTGAAGGGGGGTGTATAACTACTATATATCCTGATCCCATAGAGATAGCAGCAGCAGTATAGAGATAGAGATGGAGGGGAGGTGTATAACTACTATATATCCTGATCCCATAGAGATAGAGCTGGAGGGGAGATGCATAACCACTATATATCCTGATCCCATAGAGATAGCAGCAGTATACAGATAGAGCTGGAGGGGAGATGTATAACCACTATATATCTTGATCCCATAGAGATAGCAGCAGTATACAGGTAGAGCTGAAGGGGGGTGTATAACTACTATATATCCTGATCCCATAGAGATAGCAGCAGCAGTATACAGATAGAGATGGAGAGGAGGTGTATAACTACTATATATCCTGATCCCATAGAGATAGCAGCAGTATACAGATAGAGTTGGAGGGGAGATTTATAACTACTATACTGTATATCCTGATCCCATAGAGATAGCAGCAGCAGTATACAGATAGAGATGGAGGGGAGGTGTATAACTACTATGTATCCTAAGTCCATAGCGATAGCAGCAGTAGTATACAGATAGAGCTAGGAGGGATGGTTAGGGGTCTGGGAGCTGATATTCAATAGCTCCTGGAAGATTTGGAACATCAGGCTTGTCACATGATCAAATGAGAGTAATAAAACACATGGATACAACTGTGCTGGAATAAATCAAATGGTGCGGTAGGACAAGTGATGGGGAGTGTGCATTAAACGGGGTAAAAAAAAATAGAGTGCTTCTTTATGTTGTGTGGACCTCCCTAAGTGCATTTTGCGGCCAACATCACAAGTTGCTTCCACATTGCATTATGACTGCCGTTTGCAAAGTGATTATCCAAGTTTCGTTCAAATTATGCTGCCGAAAACAAATAAGCCAAGTTACCAATGCTTAATCTTTAATGCAGAGGAACACCAGACCCTGTCCTTACTAGTCTCTGTAAAGATGGAGTAGTAAAGTACTGCAGCGTAACTCTGACTTTTTGCATACATAATTGGGGAAACTATTCACCAAACAGGAAACGCCTGAGATTTACGATATATATGAGAACCATATGAGAACAGCGAGGAGCGGGAGCCGGGGCAGAGAAGGACAGGGACAGGCAGAAGCAATAGACGAAAAGATGATTCTCTAGTTCCCTGACATTGGTGCCAAGTATTTTATAGGCGTCTATTCTGGCTACGACTGTTTACATTTCGAGACAACGTGGACGAGAGTCCGTAACATTTTAGCTGTAAAAGTGTAACGTAGAAGCTTTCAGGAGTTATCAGATACTTCAGCAGTGGTGTCCGCCTTTTTTTTTTTGAGAACTCCAAAGTCATCCTCGAACTGTGAGGTCATCGTACACGTGACATTAGCTTATACAAAACGGAATAGGGAAAGCGCTTCACGTGTCGGACCATCAACAATGGAAAGAGTCCAAAAATTGTGCAACTGCAACAACATAATTCTGTCATGCAAGAGGCACAACACTGTGTAGAGCCTTGAGATGTTTGGCCGGTGGGAGCTGCAGCTGTAGGACCTCCCTGGAAGTGCACATAGCGCGAAACCTCTGGAAGTCGCCTCTGAGCACCCTGCATCACGTCTGGAACCGGGGACGGCCGTTTCGTGCTATGTGTGCTTCATCCGGCCTCTTAGAGGTTGAATGAAGCGCACATAGCGCGAAATGGACAGCAGTCGCATCTGAGTGCCCTGCATCACGTCTGGAACCGGGGATGGCCGTTTTGTGCTATGTGCGCTTCATCCGGCCTCTTAGAGGCCGGATGAAGCACACACAGCGCGAAACTGTCGGCAGTCGCCTCTGAGCGCCCTGCATCACGTCTGGAACCGGGGACATCCATTTCATACTGTGTGCGCTTCATCCGGCCTCTTAGAGGCCGGATGAAGCACACATAGCGCGAAACTGTCGGCAGTCGCCTCTGAGTGCCCTGCATCACCTCTGGAATCAGGGACGTCCGTTTCACGCTATGTGGGCTTCATCCGGCCTCTTAGAGGCCGGATGAAGCACACATAGCGCAAAACTGTCGGCAGTCGCCTCTGAGTGCCCTGCATCATGTCTGGAACCAGGGACGTCCATTTTGCACTATGTACGCTTCTAAGAGGCCGGATGAAGCGCACATAGCACGAAACCGCTGGTAGTTGTCTCTGAGTGTCCTGCATCGCGTCTGGAACTGGGGATGGCCGTTTCGCACTACGTGCGCTTCATCTGGCCTCTTAGAGCAAAACAAACAGCAGTCTTCTCTGAGCCACGTCTGGAACCGGGGGACGTCCATTCGGAGTCGGCTGGCTGAAGCCTAGCGGTGAGTGAGAGTAAACGTGTTTCACTAGTTGACATTATTAAATGTGTTAACAAAGCTATGCGTCTCGAGTTTAGGCTGAATTAGGCGTTTCGAGTTTAGACTGAACTATGCTTTTCGAGTTTAGGATTTTTTTTTGCTTAAATTCAGTGTGAGGTCGAAACGCATAGTTTTATAAACACGTTCTCTAACGTATCTTCTATAAAAAGTTCTATAGAAGCTTTGGGATCATGAGCAGCATCAATACAGAAGTTCTATCCCAGTAAAGCTTGATCTTACACATAGAGGACAGATACTTAAAGGGGCACTCCAGTGAGAAACAACTTTCTATAAATCACAGAACCTCAGGTAATTGCACAAGTATGTAATATACTATTGTTGCCCATTCTGGGTGTGAACAGCTTTTTTAGTCTCCCTGCACCGCCACCTGGAAGTAGGGAATTCCTTAGAATAGCAGCTCATGTGGTCTGTAACGGCGGCCATCTTACAGAAAATACATCACCATAGGGGGCCTGGCTGGCCTGGTGTATGAATTTGGCCCCGCCCCATGTTTGGTGACTAGCCTAAATGAGTACTGTCCCTTCCTCTAACGTCGCCACATACCAGACAGGACAGGGAAGTTGGCAAGAGCAGGGCATCGTCTCTTCACAGGATGGGGAAGGGTTGTCCTTAATTCATACACCAGAGCTAACCAGGCCCCCTGTGGTGACGTCTTGTCAGTAAGATGGCCGCCGTTACAGATGGCATGAGCTGCTATTCTGAGGAACTTCCTATTACCAGGTGGCTGTGCAGGGAGTCTGAAAAAACTGTTTATACCCAAATGGGCAACAATAGTATATTACATACTTGTGCAACTGAAGTCATGTGATTTATGGAAAGTTCTTTCTCATTGGAGTACCCCTTTAAAGGGAATGTGTCATCCAAAAAGGATCTATTGTTTGAACTTTTTATGTCAAACATATTTTATAGGAATTTTTGGTGATGTTTTTTCAAATTTTCCATTACTTATCTATATTTTAAAATAATCCTGAGATCTTGCAGTGTACATTCTGGCCACTAGGCCTAAAACGAAGCTAAGACTTGTTCTGAACAGATCACCTATCAGCAATCTCCACCTTATCATCACATATAGGAGAGGTGAAACCAGCATGTAGATAAGACAAGATCTTTACAAGCCCTGTCGAATGACCTCTTGACCGGTCACACAGCATACACGGACACCTTTCCCATTCATTTTAATGGGACACATACTGTCTATTGTTTCCTATATCCTTAGTGTCACGTACCGGCAGGACTGGTAGTGGATCCTCTGGACCAGAGAGGCGATGGCGCTGGTTGTACCAGAGGACCGGATCTAAGTGGTTACTGGTTTTCACCAGAGCCCGCCGCAAGGCGGGATGGACTTGCTGCGGCGGTAACCACCAGGTCGTATCCTCCAATAGCAACTCGACCTCTCTGGTGGCTGATATGGTGTGGTACACAGGGAGCAGGCAGGAGCGTAGTCGGACGTAGCAGAGGTCAGGGCAGGCGGCAAGGGTTCAAAGGCGAGTAGGCGGTAGCAACGGGTTCGGCAACAGGCAAGGCAATACACACAATATGGAACACTTTCTCAGAGGCACTAGGGCACAAAGATCTGGCAAGGGCAGGAAGGGGCAGGTGCCTTCTATTGGGAAGGACAGGGGAAGTGAGGAACCAGCGCACCAATTAACGGTGCGCTGGCCCTTCAAATTTACTGAAGGCGGCGCGCGCGCGCCCTAGAGAGCGGTGCCGCGCGCGCCGGGAGGCAGTGGTGGACGGCGCAGGGAGCGGGGAGCCAGGTAAGTGAAATAGGGATGCGGCGCGTGAACGGGGACCAGCCATCACGTCAGCCGCGTCCCTGACACAAGGGAACCGGGTGTGATTGACCGGGGAATGCCGGGATCCCGAGGCAGTAGGCCGAGGGAGCGGCACTCCGGTATGGGGAAGGGGACCGGAGCGCACACTGTGACAGTACCCTCCCCCTTAGGTCTCCCCCTCTTCTTGGTGCCCAGAAAAGAGAGAATGAGACTGCGGTCCAAGATGTTCTCCTCAGGCTCCCAAGACCTCTCCTCAGGACCGCAGCCCTCCCAATCCACCAGAAAAAATCTTTTCCCCCGAGAGATCTTGGTCGCCAAGATCTCCTTGACAGAAAAAATATCGGAGGTACTGGCAACAGGGGTGGGAGAAAAAAGCTTGGGAGAGAAATGGTTGAAGACAGCAGGTTTAAAAAGAGAGACATGGAAAGAGTTATGGATTCGGAGGGAGGGAGGAAGATGGAGCTGGTAAGAGACCTGATTGATCCGACTCTTGATTTTGTAGGGTCCCAAGTAGCGAGGACCCAACTTGTAGCTTGGAATATTGAATCGGATGTATTTGGAGGAGAGCCAAACCTTGCCACCTGGGCGGAATTCCGGAGGAGCTATGCGTCTCTTGTCGGCTTGGACCTTCATATGAGCAGATGCCTTGAGGAGAGCCGCGTGAGTATCATGCAAGATGGTGGAAAAGTCCAGTACTAGATTGTCAACAGCAGGTACAGAAGAAGGAGTGGAAGACTGCGGCAGAGGTGGAAGAGGATGTAGGCCAAAGACAACAAAGAAAGGAGACTTGTTAGAAGCAGAGGATTGTTTGTAATTGTAAAAAAATTCCGCCCAGGGAAGTAGATCCACCCAATTGTCATGGCGAAAGGATACAAAGTGGCGCAGATAGTCGCCCAAAATTTGGTTCACCCGCTCTACCTGGCCGTTTGACAGAGGGTGGTATGAAGAAGAAAAGTCCAATTTGATCCCAAATTGCCCACAAAGGGCCCTCCAGAACTTGAAGACAAACTGTACCCCACGATCTGAGACAATATGTTCGGGAAGGCCATGGAGACGGAAGATGTGTTGGAAGAATTGTTTGGCTAACATGGGTGCAGATGGTAGACTGGATAGAGGTACAAAGTGAGCCATTTTGGAGAAGCGGTCTACCACGACCCAGATAACAGACATGCCATAGGAGGAGGGAAGATCTGTAACAAAGACCATAGCAATGTGAGACCAGGGCCTTACAGGAACAGGCAGAGGCAAGAGAAGACCTGCTGGTTTCTGATGGGGCGACTTATCCCGGGCGCAAATCATACAGGCGTGGACGAAGTCCGAGACATCCTTCTCCAGAGAGGGCCACCAGTATCTTTGGGAGATCAGCTGAAGGGATTTTTGTACTCCTGGATGCCCGGCAACAAGAGAAGAGTGGCCCACTTGAGTACTTGCAACCGCTGACGTGGTGGTGCATATGATTTGCCAGGAGGAAGAAGACGCAGGTCCACGGGAGCTACGGCAATCAGACGTTCCGGTAGGATGATATGTTGAGGTGTTAGCTCATCGCCCACCACATCAGAAGAGCGTGACAGAGCATCTGCTCTAATGTTCTTGCATGCTGGACGGAAATGGATTTCAAAATTAAAGCGGGCGAAGAACAAAGACCATCGAGCTTCGCGCGGATTTCGTCTCTGGGCGGACTGGAGATAAGCCAAGTTCTTGTGGTCGGTGAAGATGTTCACAGGATGTGTGGCGCCCTTGGGTAAATGCCTCCATTCCACCAGTGCCAATTTAATGGCCAGCAGTTCCCTGTCTCCAATCGAATAGTTTCTCTCTGCGGGGGAGAATGTTTTAGAAAAGAAGCCACAAGTTACTGTCTTGCGCCCGGGAGACTTTTGGGTAAGGACAGCTCCAGCCCCCACCGAGGAGGCATCTACTTCGAGAGAGAAGGGCTTGGTGGAATCTGGCCTACAGAGAACAGGTGCAGAGGCAAAGGCAGCTTTCAGTGACTGGAAGGCTTCTTCTGCTTGGGAAGGCCAAGAATTGGGGTTGGCTCCTTTTCTTGTTAAAGCCACGATAGGAGCCATGAGAGTGGAATACTGCGGAATAAATTGTCTGTAGTAATTAGCAAAGACTAGAAATCTTTGTATGGATCGGAGACCAGAGGGGCGTGGCCAATTCAGTACCGCAGAGAGCTTGTCTGGATCCATTTGAAGTCCTTGGGCTGAGATAATGTATCCCAGGAAAGGCAGGGAGGACCGTTCAAAAATACATTTTTCAAGTTTGGCGTATAGGCGATTGCTCCTAAGGCGGGTGAGAACCTGTCGCACATGGACCCGATGTTGAATCAAATTGGAGGAAAAGATGAGGATGTCATCCAAGTATACGACCACGCAGGTATAAAGTAGGTCTCTGAAGATGTCGCTGACAAATTCCTGGAAGACGGCAGGTGCATTACAAAGGCCGAAGGGCATCACCAGATACTCAAAGTGCCCGTCACTTGTGTTGAAGGCGGTCTTCCACTCGTCCCCCTCTCGGATGCGGATCAAATTATAGGCCCCTCGTAGGTCCAATTTGGTGAAGATCTTTGCCCCTCGAAGACGATCAAATAGTTCTGAGATTAGGGGCAGAGGATAACGGTTCTTAATGGTTATCTTATTAAGTCCTCTGTAGTCAATGCAAGGACGGAGAGAACCGTCCTTCTTAGTCACAAAGAAAAACCCGGCTCCAGCAGGGGAGGAAGACTTTCTAATAAATCCTCTCGGTAGATTCTCATGAATATAGTCTGACATGGCAAGAGTCTCAGGAGGTGAAAGATGATAGATCCTACCCCGTGGTGGGGTCGAACCGGGCACCAGGTCAATAGGACAGTCATAAAGTCTGTGAGGAGGAAGGACCTCAGCTTGCTTCTTGCAAAAGACATCCACAAAAGAATGGTACGGCCTGGGCAGGAGGAGGCTTGAGACAACGGTCTGAACAGGAGGGACCCCAATGCAGGATTTCACCGGTGGTCCAATTCAGGACAGGACAATGACGTTGAAGCCACGGTAAACCCAGGAAGAGTTCAGAGGAGCAGAAAGGGAGGACAAAGAACTTTAAGGTTTCAGTATGGAATATTCCAATGTCCATCTGCAGAGACTGAGTACGGAACTGCACAGTGGTAGAGAGTCTCTCACCGTTAACTGTAGAAATGAGGAACAGCTGAGGTAGACGGGTTACTGGAATATGGTACTTGGCAACCAAGGAGGCATGAATGAAATTGCCAGCTGAACCGGAATCCAAGAAGGCGGAAGCGGAGAAGGAGGACTTGGAAGAGATGAACAACTGCACGGGTATGATGAGACGTGGAGAGGATGAATCCACACCTAGCAACGCCTCTCCCACGTTTACTAGGTGCGAGCGTTTCCCGAACGCGGTGGACGGAGAGGACAGTCTCGTAGGAAGTGCTCAGTACTGGCGCAGTACAGACACAGGTTCTTGTCTCTGCGACGGCTTCGTTCTTGCGGAGTCAGGCGTGACCGATCCACTTGCATGGCTTCCACGGCGGGAGGCCCGGAAAGAGGTTGAGGTGGATGCTGAAAAACGGGAGCCAGACGAGGGTAGCGTCGAGGTTGAGCGTTTCCTTTTTCAAGAAGGAGTTCCTCTCGTCTCTCGGCGAAACACTTGTCGATTCTAGTGGCCAGCAAGATGAGGTCACTAAGGGTGGAAGGTAGTTCACGTGCGGCCAGAACGTCCTTTACTTCACTGTTAAGTCCCTTCTTGAATGTGGCACAAAGGGCATCATTGTTCCAGTTCAGTTCTAAGGCTAGGGTGCGAAACTGAATGGCGTAGTCACCCACGGTAGAGCCTCCCTGGGACAAGTTTAGAAAGGCAGTCTCTGCGGAGGTAACCCGGGCAGGTTCCTCGAAAACATTCCAGAACTCTTGGCAGAAGCTCTGGACGGAGGAGGTGGCTCGATCAGCGCGGTCCCATAGCGGTGTAGCCCAGGCCAGGGCCTTCCCGGAGAGCAGGCTGAGGATAAAGGCTACCTTGGCTCGCTCGGAAGGAAACTGGTCAGACAGTAGCTCGAGGTGTAGAGAGCACTGTGACAGGAACCCTCGGCACTGCTTAGGATCTCCGTCATACCTGTCCGGCAGGGATAGACGGACTCTGGAACTGGTGGCAACTGCAGGCAGTGGAGATGCAGCAGATGCAGGTGGAGGAGCTGGCTGTTGCTGAGACGGCAGGAGCTGCTGCAACATGGCGGTTAGCTGGGCCAGCTGCTGACCTTGCTGGGCCACAATGGAGGTGAGGTCCGCTAGGCTTGGCAAAGGAACATCAGCGGTATCCATGGCCGGATCTTACTGTCACGTACCGGCAGGACTGGTAGTGGATCCTCTGGACCAGAGAGGCGATGGCGCGGGTTGTACCAGAGGACCGGTTCTAAGTGGTTACTGCTTTTCACCAGAGCCCGCCGCAAGGCGGGATGGACTTGCTGCGGCGGTAACCACCAGGTCGTATCCTCCAGTAGCAACTCGACCTCTCTGGCGGCTGATATGGCGTGGTACACGGGGAGCAGGCAGGAGCATAGTCGGACGTAGCAGAGGTCAGGGCAGGCAGCAAGGGTTCAAAGGCGAATAGGTGGTAGCAACGGGTTCGGCAACAGGCAAGGCAATACACACAATATGGAACGCTTTCTCAGAGGCACTAGGGCACAAAGATCCGGCAAGGGCAGGAAGGGGCAGGTGCCTTTTATTGGGAAGGACAGGGGAACTGAGGAACCAGCGCACCAATTACCGGTGCGCTGGCCCTTTAAATTTACTGAAGGCGGTGCGCGCACCCTAGAGAGTGGGGCCGCGCGCCGGGAGGCAGAGGTGGACGGCACAGGGAGCGGGGAGCCAGGTAAGTGGAAAAGGGACGCGGCGCGTGACTGGGGACCAGCCGTCACGGCAGCCGTGTCCCTGACACAAGGGGACCCGGGCTCGGGGCAGTAGGCCGGAGGGCCTGACCGGGGAACGCCGGGCAGTCACACTGACCGGGGAACGCCGGGATCCCGAGGCAGTAGGCCGGAGGGACCAGAGCGCACGCTGTGACACTTAGAGCTTTCAAATATATCTCTAAATGCTGTTAAAAACAGCTCAGGCAAAATGGCTGCTCCCATAATAATGTACAAAAAAAATGAAAATTACAATCATAAAGATAAAAGATAAAAAGAAAATGTTTTACTATCCGGCTCTAATCAGTATTAAAACATCTAGGGGATACATTCCCTTTTAGGTGGATATCAAGTGCCACAAATGAATCTTCTATTGGGTCCGGCTGACTTAAAAATAAAAAATACTCCCCTGCCCGATCTCTGCTGCTGCCATCCTGACCGGTCCTGGCTGATACATGAAGGAGATGCCTGTTCCACCAATCACTGGATATAGCTCTGACATGCTTCAGCCACCGATTGATTGGTGGAGTCGGCAATTCCTTTGTGTTGAGATAAAAGCAGGTCTACAGTTTTTCTGTGGGCCTTTGGGGCAGTTTTGGGGGCAGTTTTGGGGCTCCCATGATCATGACATCATACCACGCCCCCTCCATTCGGGTCTATGGGAGAGGGCATGATGGCTAATACACAGTCCACGCCCCCTCCCATAGACATGGATGAAGGGGGCGTGCCGTGATGTCACGATCACAGAAACCCCGAGCTTCCATCACCATAATGCTACAGCGCCGTCACAGAGATCGTGGGGGGTCCCAGCGGCTGGACCCCTGTGATCAATAACATGTCTAGGGTCAGAGTACTCCTCTTATTGAGAACATATGCACGCTCTTCCGAGCCAAGCTTACATGAGCCCAAGAGAATCAATGTATGTGATTTTTGTCTCTGAGTTCAAGCCCCACCCCTGAGTGATGTCATCACCTCTGCCTAGCAGCTACAACTACATCACCATCTCGCTGTCATATACATATATGGATATATATATCTTTATTGGGACATTTAGGGAGAATTGGGTTGTGGTTATACCATGCTGCCTTGTGCTGAACAATGCCACAGGCAGAGGAGCAGACAGCAAATGAATACATCTGGTTCTGCAGACTGTTCTGCTCTGTAGAGAAATGTTCTGCAGTGGGAAACTGGCACAAGTGCTGTGGGAAGGGAGCAAGCAGGGTGGAAGGACTGTTATAGAGAGCTTAGGGAACCATTGCATTCTGGGAGTTGTAATACTTAGCAACTGCTCAACCAGGAAGCACATCTGACAGGGAGAGACTCACAGACACAAAAAAACAAATGGATGTAGTTTGGGGCCTCCCGCAAACACAGGATCGGTGTGTTGGGGAAAATGTGTCCAACTTTTTTTGCCCAATGAGAAAGAGTCAGGTCACCTATCAACTACATGAACAAGAACCGGTGTGCAGTCCCAGCCTGTATGTGTCCATAAACCTCCCCAAATCCCCTAAAAATCCACATATTTCTGGAAAGAGTTTGCCTATTCTGAAAGAAGGCCCCAATATCTGCTGGTCAGACCCCTCAGATGTAGCCGTACATCTTATATACTTTCCACAGCCGATAGGAGTTGTCTCTATTTGCTCACGACAAACATCCCAAAATGGAACAACTTTCTTGCTTTCTGCGGGAAGGATTCAATGTCGGAACCTTGAAAGAAGGGGGAAGGGCTGTCGTGTTTGGCTGAAATATACGCACATCTGGATGGAGATAGGTGGGGTCTAGGCTGACTGGGCTGGAGTTTAGCTACCTTCTATTTTTACGCTTCCATAAAGATCTAAAACAAGTTTCCCAACTGGTGTGCCTCCAGTTATTGCAAAACTACAACTCCCAGCATGCCGGGAGTTGTAGTTTTGAAACAGCTGGAGACACTCTGGTTGGGAAACACCGACATAGTATGAAGATAATAAAGTCCTGATGTCCCCAGTGAAATCCAGTTGTGATAGTGAAGTATTGTGAGCGGCCAAACTCCCTCCCAGTAAAAAATCCTAAATCCCCAAATCTGATCTACAGCGTAGAATCCAGCGAGAGGATCAGCTGTGCAAGGGCTGAGCCTGTATATAGCAGGGAACAGGAAGCATTGCTGCCAAAGACTTTGTAAACACTGATGTTTAAACATCGCTTTTCAAAAATGTATTTTTGGAGGTTTTCCGTGTGTTTCCCATGGCGCGTCATGCCCCTGTGGGGCGCCCCCGGGAGCGTCACCCTGCTGCTGTGATTACCAGCTTTGCTCGACACAGCAGGAGGCAGGGCAGATCAGTCGCAGCACTATTTCTGGTTATCCCTCCCCATGTACTAACTCTGTTCTTGATTGATTTGGTTTTGACCTGGCCTGTCTGACCCTCCTGTAACACCGTGCCATTACACATACCAAAAACCCAATAGACTCCAATTATAAGGAATCATATTTTTTAAATAACTGGCCTGGAATAGCTATCTTTATTAGAAACATAAGCCATGATAAAGATGCTACTGCTAATACCTCTCCCTATACACCCATGGGCACTTCTCTCTTTCTACTGCTAATACCTCTTCCCATAAACCCATTAGCACTTACCTCTCTACTGCTATTACAGTATCTCTTCCTATACACCTATGAGCACTTGTCTTTCTACTACTACCTCTTACTATATACCCATGAGTACTTCCCTCTACTGCTAATACTTCTTCATATAGACCCATGAGCACTTCCTTCTACTGCTAATACCTCTCCCTATACATCCATAAGCACTTCCCTATATACTGTGTAAACATCTCCCTATACACCTATGAGAACTTCCCTCTCTACTACTTATACCTCTTCCTATACACCCATGAGAACTTCCCTCCATTGCTAATACTTTTCCCTATACACCCATGAGCACTTCCCTCTCTACTGCTAATACCTCTACCTATACACCCGTAAGCACTTTCCTCTCTACTGCTCATACCTCTGCCTATACAGCCAAGAACACTTCCCTCTCTACTGCTAAAACCTCTGCCTATACACCAAAGAACACTTCCCTCTCTACTGCTAATACATCTTCCTATACACACACACATGAGCACTTCCAAATACTGCTAATACCTCCCCCTATACATCCAAGACACTTCCCTCTCTACTACTAATACCTCTCCCTATAAAACCACGAGAACTTCCCTTTCTACTGATAATACCTCTCCCTATACACCAATGAGTACTTCCTTCTGTTGCTAAAACCTCTCCTTATACACCCAAGAGCACTTCCCTCCACTGCTAATACCAGTCCCTATACACCCAGGAGCACTTCCCTCTCTACTGCTAATACCTCTACCTATACACCCATAGGCACTTCCCTCTTTACTGCTAATACCTCTACCTATACACCCATAGGCACTTCCCTCTTTACTGCTAATACCACTACCTATACACCCATGAGCACTTCTTTCTACTGCTAATACCTCTCCCTATATATCCAAGAGCACTTCCCTCTCTACTACTAATACATCTTCCTATACATCCAAGAGCACCTCCCTCTCTACTGCTAATACCTCTCCCTATAGACCAGGGGTCTTAAACTGGTGGCCCTCCAGATGTTGCAAAACTTCAACTCCCAGCATGCCTGGACATGACCAGACAGCCATTGGTTGCAGCTAACGGCTGTTGGGCATGCTGGGAGTTGATGTTTTGCAACATCTGGAGGGCCACCAGTTTGAGACCCCTGCTATAGACCCATGAGCACTTCCCTCTTCTGCTAATACCTCTACCTATACCTCCATGAGCACTTCCCTCTCTACTGCTAATATCTTTTCTTATACACCCTTGATCACTTTCCTGTATTGCTAATACCCTTCCCTATACTCTTCTAGCATTTCCTGCTGCTCTTTTACATTGTCTGCCTACCTTTAAGTCTTCTGAGATGATAATGTGGTGTCCCAGTCCAGGACATGGTCCTGTACCCTCCCTAAGTCCCCTCAGGAAGAGTCCCTGCAGTCCATAGGGCTCTCCTGCAGGGTTTACCCCTTTGCTCACCTTCTATTGTCTCATTTAAATGCATTGTATATATTGTGTATTCATTGTCAATATGTATAAAGTTTGTACAAATGTGTACAGAAGTGTTAGTCATGTGAAGCCATGTCATGTGACATACCCAGAGTTCCTTGGGTACAGGACCAACAGGCTTTGCAACCAACGGACTTTAGTCCAGCCTCCTTAGCACATAAGGGGCTGTAGTCTCTAAACTCTCTCTCATCTCCTGGATTTCAGCCAAGCACAATACCTGTACTATCTAAATTCATCTGAGCTTAGGCCAAAGCCTAAAGAACCTGCAGCCACTTCAAAACGGGAGTTATTAAGCTCTATCTACAATTCTAGGGACTACTACTCAACTCAAGAATAATATTAGTAGCACAGTGGCATGCATAGATATTCTCAATACTACAAGTCCCAGCAAGCCTGCGAGGTATCCTGTGTCCCGGTTGCCTCTAGAGAAACTGCATAACTGTAAAGACTGTTGTACTTAAGAATTACAAGTAAAAGTTCCAGTTCTTGCATAATTCCTGCTGTGGACATTCCTTTATTGAAGACCGCTATTGGGTTGGTTGACGGCGGTTACCATACCGGAAGAACCACATCCTGGCGTCACGAATAATCAGGGGTTAATAACACCTTACCCCACAAGCAGAGGCGTAGCTTATAGCTTCTGGGCCCCGATGCAAAATCTGCAAAAGGGCCCCATATGTCAATTATAATACTGGTCTCTTGTGGGGTAGAAGTTTTTTTGGGCCCCCTTAGGCACCAGGGCCCTGGTGCGACTGCTACCTCTACTACCTCTATAGCTACGCCCCTGCCCACAGGGTTAATACCACCAGACCCTGCTACACTATTGCAACCCCCCAGCTCACCACAATAACCTTTTCCTCAGATACTGAGGTTAGGACTGTATCACAAATTCTATATTCTAGAATATCCCCGAGGTCCCCACCGGTAACAAGACCTTTATCTGAATATTCTCCATTAAACTACAACCTTTTGTCGTTTGTCCCTCAGCCACTGCCTAATACCGAATGGTAACACTACCTAAGGAGAAGTGCAATGTCAGGTCACCCCTCGATTTGTCCTCAACAGGAGACCCTGCTCTAGCAATTCGGCTTATTTCTCCATCAGGCACTTTGTCGAGAAGAACATTTTATAAATATCTTTGGACACAATGAAGAATATTTTCTCTGGGATCCTATGAAACACGTTATACTTTTTAGTCTTGTTTCTCCGCCACCTCCCCCCCCCCCCCCCCCCGCTCCTCCCATCATACCGTTGCTCGGTGTTGAACAGGGCAAAGATGTGTTTGCTGGACATGAAGCCTTTTTCCACATCACGGACCTTCAGATTGTCCAAAGGTAGCATGTACTTCTTCTCTTTTTCCTACATGGAAAGAAGGAGCAAAAACAAACCAATAAGCTTGGATACAGTAGAGGTCTCACCCGGTGCCAGCGGCGCACAGTATAACTTCCTTCACCTCAATTAAACCTAAATGAGCTTGGCAGCTGAGAGGGTCTGCGAGTAAGTCAAGGAATATGTGAGAAAGCACAGTGCCACCGGCCTCAGAGACCATGAATAAATGCATTATGTGCCGCTCTCATGACTGCGGGCGTGAACTTACCCTGGACTCCACAACGCCCGCGGTAGTCAGAAACTAGAATCCCCTAATCAGAAAACCCATTAGACGGACGGTCTAATCTGATTTACACATTTTTTTAAGAAATTGTACCTGCACTACGACATTTGATGGGAGTAGATGGCTCTAAAAGTTTAATGGGGAACTCCGGCCCAAAGACATCTTATCCCCTATCCAAAGGATAGGGGATAAAATGTCTGATTGTGGGGGTCCCCCGCAATCTAGCATGCAACACCCACCTGTAAGTACTGCCGGAAGCGCTGGAGGTTCGCAATCTATTGCCTCCCGACCACGGGGGCGGAGTATCGTGATGTCACACCTCTGTCACGCCCCCTCCAATAGACTTGCATTGAGGGGGCGGGGCATGACATCATACGGGGGCGGAGTCGTGACTTCACAATACCCAATAAATTCTCATCTGGGGGAATTTATTGGGAATTTATAAGACATTTATAGGGCAGCATGTCAGCTCAGTGGGTAGCACTGGGGTCCAGGGTTCAAATCCCACCAAGGACAACATTTGCAAAGAGTTTGTATGTTCTCTCTATGTTTGCGTGGGTTTCCTCAGGGTACTCCAGTTTCTCCCACACTTCAAAATTTACTGATTTGGGTTAGATTGTGAGCCCCAATGGGGACAAGGGCCTATTTGAGTGTACAGCACTGCAGAATCTGTGTGTGCTATATAAATTAAGACTTTTTATATTCACAGGTTATGCCATCAACGTCTGATATATATCTGCTGAAGTAGAAAACAAAAACAAAGGACACCCTTGGATGACAGAGACCCTCAGCTATGGGTCGGTGGGAAACACATACATTTCAGTCACCTTAATTATGTGAAAATTGCACACCTAATAGGGGATAAAACACTCCCAATAGGGGATAACCAGGCTTATGTGCCGGCCCTACTTTGTACACAGGGCTGCTGTCAGGTGGTACAGCCAATACCCCCAGTAAGGGAGATTCTATTGTACCAATAATCCTGGAAAAAACTGCTCAGCCTGATGGTCACAGGATAGGGGCAACCCAACCGGTTCAGACTCAGTAGGACAAGAGGTAGAAGAAAACCATTCAATCATGCCGCACCTTTGATTGAATGGTCTTCTTCTAGCTCGTCCTACCTCACCTCTCATCTCGAGATGGAGGACTCTCATCCTCGCCCTTGGTTACATTGGCTGGAGGGTGGTGACCATAGTCATATGCACCGCTTTAGGCCCCTTGCACACTACAGAATTTCACGTGTTTCAGCCACCCATCATCCTTAATGGGATTCTGCTGGATCCTGCTGGAATTTTCTGCTGGAAAATTCTGCTGGAATTTTCTAATTCCAGAACATGTTCATTCTTTCAGTGGAGTCCACTCGGGAACGCATTGCCGTCAGTGGAGATGGCACATATCCGAGAAGTCCTCAAGCCTGTTGACTCTGCCGGCACCTGCTGTAGCGGAATATCTGCCCTAAAATTTCTCCAGGCAGATATTCCGTTGTGCACAAGGGGCCTAAGAGTGATAACACACGGGCAGTCGGCCGTATGCACCCCAAATGCAGCAGCCAATCAGCACGCCAGTTTGCCGGCATGTGTCGGTCTTTACCCCTATGTAGTTAACTCCCCTCGTTCTCAAAATGGGTGTATGTGCCATAAATATTCCAGATGGGAAGACCCCACTTCATTCCAAGAAAGTCTAAAAAAATGTATTTACCCAAGTAAGGGCTGATTTTCCATCCCCCCCAAAAAAGTGAAGGGAAAACCTGTTAATGAGGGGAAACCTTGACGGTCTACCTGTAGGTAATGACAATGGCACAACAACTGTGCCTGTCCTATCACTGCGCCATAGCTGTACGACTCCTATTTACTGATAACCATCTAAGTATAACTCTGTGTAGAGATAGCTGTCAATCACTGAGAAGAACCGCCCACTGGACTCCTAAGCATAGAATCAGTATTAATTTAAATGAATAAAATACAATTATACTGAATTGGGCTCTATACCATGTTGTTGAAACATAGGACTGCATGCATAATGTAAAATGTTCCATTTGTAGAGATAGTCCAGTGACTTTTTTTGTTTCCAGGAATAGAGCCACTCTTGTCTATGGGTTGTGTCTGGTACTGCAGCTCATCCGTGTAAAACAAAACATATTCCACACACCCCATCACCTTACCCCCCCCCCCCCAGGTTGCCAGGTACTAGCCAGATGCAGGGGTGTAGCTATAGCAGGTGCCGAGGTACCAATCCCACCAGGGGCTCTGGTGCCTAAGGGGGCCCCAAAGTACATCTGCCCTATAAGAGACCAGTATTTGAATTGGCACATGGGGCCCTATTGCAGATTTAGCATCAGGGCCCAGAAGCAACAATTGTTAGTTCATTGATGTAGGCGTTAAAAGGGGGTTTCCTTCTATCTAAAGAGACAATCAAAAAAAGAATAAAGATGATGGTTCTCAGCCCTGAGCTCTGCTGCGATGATCTCACACTGTGCACGTGCTGCTGCAGCCTGTCACTCATCTCACCAATGATTGGCTGCAGCTCCACGTTCACACTTTATGGAAACATCACCTCAGTACTTCCAGTGGAGGAAAAGTTCTGGTAGTTTTTGTTAATGGAATACTCCGGCAAAAATGTACTTATCCCCTATCACTGGATAGGGGATATGTAACTGATCGCGGCGGTCTGACTGTTAGGGCCCCCCTGCGATCTCTAGCACAGGACCCCGGCGCTCTCAGTGAGGAGTGTGTGTTGTCTACCGGTAGACTGCACACACTTCGTTCATTTTTAAGGAAACGCTGATGATGCCCGATAGCTATATTTGGGTCTTTTCAGCGTTCCCATAGAAATTAATGGAGTGCGGCCCGGCTGTAGCATGTGCTCCTCACTGAGCGCCGCGTCCCATCTTGGTGATCACAAGGGGCCCCCAGTGGTCGGACCCCAAGCGATCAGCTACTTATCCCCTATATTGTAAATAGGGGATAAGTTCATTTTTACCGGAGATCTCCTTTAAGCTTCTGAAAACTCCTCTAATGTGTATACATGCCGGCATGCAGTACATCTAAGATGAGCACTTCAGTCAGGACTGTGGCCGGCCAGGCAGTAGTCAGCAATCCAGAGCATAGCTCAGAGTCATACCGGAGACAAAGAAACCAAAAAACCTGTCCTGACTAAGACTTCAATCCTTCAGGATATAAAAAGAAGGAGCGGACAGAAGATCCAAACAAGCCACAAAAGCCACAAGTGTCCTACATGTCCGCCGTGGGCTGAAGGAGATTGGGAAGACGTGACGAAACCCGTTAACCTCATGTTTGTAAAATGACTATACAGTGGTCCCTCAAGTTAGAATATTAATTGGTTCCAGGACGACCACTGTATGTTGAAACCATTGTATGTTGAGACCAGGACTCTATGGAAACCTGGTAATTGGTTCTGAAGCCCCAAAAGGTCATCCAAAAATAGGAAAAGTGAGAATTAAAGATAAATAAGTAGATATCTAATATAGATAAAGCAAATCCTTACATATAAAAGTAGGAAAGATCTGCTGGGAGCTGTAAATCACTGTTTTTGTCAGTGTTTCCCAAGCAGGGAGCCTCCAGCTATTGCAAAAACCACAACTCCCAGCATGCTGGGAGTTGTAGTTTTGCAACAGCTGGGGCCACCCTGCTTGGGAAACACTGGTCTATGTAGAGGACAGGAGCTTCTTCAGGGTCCTATACAGAACACAGTGTCCTAAAAAAGTAATGGAGTCGCCCTCACCTGGTGTCCAAAGGAGCAGCTAACCCTGGTACAGGTAAAGTATACAGAACCTGTAGTACCTCCCTGTACTGTAGGGGGCGCTACCAGACACCAGTCAGTGCATACACTTCAGTAATACAGGGGTTTTACCAGTGAATGCCCATTTTGATTGGTCGGTTCTTCCGGCCATTGACACATTTCACAGATCTGGACTGTCTGTACATTGTTGAGTCTGGTTTCAACTTACGATGGTCCAGAAAAGACCATTGTATGTTGAAACAATTGTATGTTGAAGCCATTGTAAGTTGAGGGATCACTGTATAACCAGGCGAACCTCTTATTTAAGTCTTATGTCTTATCTCCAAATTCTTTGCGTAATTTAAACTTTTATTTATTTATATTTTTAAGTTTTTTGTCTACAAATTTTTCTTTTCACATCTCATACCTTTCAGGCTGGGTTCACACTAACATATAAGGGTGGATTTTCAATTCTGTTTTACAGCCGTAAATCCCGGCCTGACCATGGATGGTCTGATGACCTGAACACACAGTTTACCCCAATAAAGCTTGTTGTATAAGAAGGGTCTCCAGCTTTCCAATTTACTCTGCATTTAAATACTACCTGTCATGATCTTGTTAAATGATATAATCCTCCCAGTTCACTGCCCCCATCATGATAAACCACCCTCTGCCTTTATTTTTTGTGGTAGCCCTTGGGGGTGTATAGTAGTGGGGATGTTTTATCGGTATATGAGGGGTTAATGTTAACCCTATAGTTCGTGACGCCAGGCTGAGGGCTAGTATGCTGAGGTAATTCTCGGGCCTATCGCCGCCCTTCCCAGTAACGATAGGTGCATGAAATGACTGAAGGTCCACAAGGAGATTTAACTTGAACTTGAACAACTTTACTTAAGTGCTTACGGTACATCCAAGGCACAGTAACAGTCTAAAATAACAGTCCCTATATTGCTCAGTGACTGACAGTTGTTGCGGACCTTGAGGTATTTAGAAAGTCTCTGAATTTAGGGTAGATATTGCAGATGCGTCCGGATTTAGGGGTTAGATTAGGTCCGGTGATGCTGCAGAGTGTCTGGGGATTGATACACTCTCGATTTAGAATTGATCAGCCGTCACCGCAAGGCTCAGACCTAACTCACTGCGAGAATAGTTGCGCAGATCCTTCTCGGTTGACAGCCCAGGAACAAGAAGAGAGAATAATGGCCGCCGCTCCCTTATATGGGCAGGGGCGAGGTGAATCTGATTGGTCCGAATACCTGTCATTCACTCGTACACAAAATGATGGGATTGCATACGTCATAGGGACCTCCACAGGTCCTCAAGCAGAAATACCATAGAGTTCACCTAGTCACGTGACCCGCAGGTCCTGGTATGCTACGCGCAGGTAATTAACTATTCATTTACATTTATATAACTATATTTACATAAACCTTGCATAAGTTACTGGTTTACTAGATGGAATAGAGGTGACAAGGGGTAGACTATACAACATGGACCCCTATGTCCTAGGGACTCTGGCTATAGGGACCCATACACATAAAGGGACCGCATAGGATGCGGTACCAGGACACCACATTTTATTATTTGTTAGTTTTCTACCTTGATATTGCTCTGTATTTTCTGCTCAGTCTCAGTCAGATTCAACTTTCTGCCACCAGTTGGCTGTCCGGGCATGCTGGGAGTCATAGTTTTGCAACATCTGGAGGTCTGCAGGTTGGAGACCACAGGTCTACAATAATACTTTGACCAGTGGTTTCCAAACTGTGGACCTGCAGATGTTGCAACTGACCTAGTGTAAACATAGACTAGACAGCCTACAATAATACTTAGACCAATGGTCTTCAAACTATGGACCTCCAGATGTGGTAGCTGACCTAGTGTAAACATAGACTAGACAGTCTACAATACTATTGAGACCAGTGGTCTTCAAACTGTCGACCTTCAGATGTTGCAGTTGACTTAGACAGTGCAAACATAGACTAGACAGTCTATAATAATACTAAGACCAGTTGTGTCCAAACTATGGGTCTCCAGATGCTGAGAGTTGTAGTTTTGCAACAGCTGGAGGCCCACAGTTTGGAGACCACTGACTCAGACAGCTTGAACACTGACCAGACAGTCTCCAAATGTCACGAATCTATCACAGTAGCTCAGGCACTTTGAAGATCTAGAGCAGTGGTCTTCAACCAGCGGACCACCAGATGTTGCAAAACTACAACTCCCAGCATGCCCGGACAGCCAGCGGCTGTCCGGGCATGCTAGGAGTTGTAGTTTTGCAACATCTGGAGGTCCGCTGGTTGAAGACCACTGTGTGTTAAATGGAGGTTGTGATGGATGCCATACGGTGACATCTGACCTTGGGAATGGGAAAAAATCCTGGAAACTGTGATCAGACTAAAAGCGTCCAATGGGCACAAAGACGAAACTTCAATCCTATATTGCCAGATGGAGAAGGAGGCGGGGAGGGGGGGGGGGGGGGGGATTTTAAATGTGGCGCCTTGTTTGATGCCACATAGGTCAGATGTTTCCCTCACGGAGCCCTGATGTACAGCAACATGGAGCAGTACAGTTAAGTTACCTAAATTAACCCTATCTGTTCCCACCTGCATGACGGGAAGGATTAAAAACCTTTTTATGGAACACTTTAGGGGGGTTCGTGGGGGTGCAGGGGATGCAGCATAGTGTCTAGAGAGGGCGGCCTCCCCCTGCACCAAATATAAGGTACCACAATTTATCTCTGCAAACAAGATGTATATTGTGGTGAACATCTAATCCAGCCTGGAGCTGGTGTAGAATTCTGAGGCCGAGGATGCACTATAGTGAGGGGGGGCAGCAATTTACTAAAAGGGGTAATACAGATAGGGGATAAGTGTCCGATCGCGGGGGGGTCCGTTCGTTGGGATCGCCTGCCCAGCTCTCCCTATGCACGAAGCGGTGGTGGACGCGCCCCCTTTGTGCATCTCTATGGGAGAGCCGGAGATACACGATTACAGCGCTTCGGTTCTACCATAGTGATGAATGGAGGGTGCGTGCCAACCCCTGCGCCATGTAGGAGAAGAGCCAGGGCGTCAGGCAGGTGATCGCAGGAGGTCCCAACAGCCACTTATCCTCTATCCTTTGAATAGGGGATACAATTTCCTAAACTTGAGAACTCCCGTAAAGGGGTACTCTGCCCCTAGACAACTTATCCCCTAACCCAAGAATAGGGGATAAGATGTCTGATCTCTGCTGCAGCACCCCAGTCATCCGAGCGAACTTCGTTCCTTGCTGGATGACTAGCGATGCGGCGCCAGAGGCCGCGCCCCCTCCCATAGACTTGCATTGAGGGGGTGTGACGTGACGTTATGAGGGGCGTGGCCGTGACGTCACGAACCTCTGGTTCTAAACCAATGCCGGGTGCTGCAGTTAGATCATGGGGGTGTCCCGAGGGGCAGGGGGTGTTGGGTCCTTTGGATAAGGGATAAGATGTCTAGGGGCGGAGTACCCCTTTAAGCCCAATGACTGGATTGATCGGATGCTATGGACAACAAAGCAAACGCCCAATCACAACATCTTTGTGACCCGCACAAAACAATAGTCCCTCCTACTTTGAAGAGTTTACAGTCACCCCCCGACCTGCGATGGCCCCGACACATGATCAAATCGACATACGATGCTTTTATATGTCGGGGGTCATCGCATTAACTGCTATCCGACAGCGCAAAATGCTTAAGCTGCTGTCGGATAGCAGTTTAAGCATCCTGGACAGGTTCACTTACCTATTCCCGCTGCTCTGGGTCCACTTCGCGATCCTCCGGCGTTCTCTGCATCTTCTCCGGGGTCCGGGCCTCGCTTTCCGGCATCGTTATGAGATCGCTGCGCACGCCGTGCATAATAACGTCACCAGAAAGCGAGGCCCGGACACCGGAGAAGATGTGGAAGACTCCGGAGGATCCCGAAGAAGACCCCGGAGCAGCAGGACAGCATCGGGAGCCCCTGGGACAGCATCGGGAGCAGTGAGGACGCGGTCCGGAGCGGCGGGGACAGGTGAGTATAAAATGCACTTTTTACATTGCACGGATCCCTCAACATACGATGGATTCGACAAACGATGGGTCGTTTGGAACGACTTACGTATGTTCTTAAAAAGGGCCTAAAATGCTTTAACATAACAAAGCAGGGATTTCTCACCCTTCCATTGATGATCCCTTATACAGGCTCCGTGCCCACATCTCTCCTGACAAGCAGGTGTCACATGACCACTGCAGCCAATCAATGTCCTCAGTCATAGGAACCATGATGTAAGTACAGAATAGGGTGGCTTGTTTTTCCACTTTTTTCTCTAAACGAATCCTATTGCTGGGAAAAGTTGCTGAACCGCAAGGGCAACTTACGTGCAAAATTTGGTTCCAAAGGGACAATATCTTCTGTCTCCACTATGAGCTTCATGTTTAGGTTTAGCTTTAGTTTTCACCAAAAACACCAAAGAAGCAACTTCCGGGATATGAACCCAAAATAGTGTAACAGATAGGTTCAGCATTAACAGGTAAAAACTCATTAATAAAGACCCCAATAATCAAGATGGAGCATCCCACGGGGCTGTGATAGCCTGGGGGATGTAGGGTATGGGGAGTGTAGCTGTGCAGTAATTAAAGGGTGCTTGTTAACCCTTGCTATTCGCAACGCCAGGGTGAGGGCTCCTTAGTAACGCTTGTCCTACCGCCACCCTTCCCAAGAGCTATAGGGAGGTAGAGAAGAATAGATTGTCCACAACTGGAGAGTTTTCTGAAACAGTATTAACTTTTACTGAAGGTTTTCTGCAAGCTTCAATAACACAACAGTCTCTAAGCATAACAACGGCTTTCCTTGGAGATTGATAAAGGTTGGGACTTTTAGCATTTAGAGTCATTTAGTACTGTGCGTTGTTCCACTGGATTTAGGGGTTAGTTGCGGTACAGTAGTCACGCTAGCATTAGCGGGGATTTAGATTTGAACTCACGGTTTTGGTTCAGCTGAGGCCGGCAGGTTTTTGAGGCCTAGCGTGTCATTGAAAGTTGTGCAGAACCGTCCTGTTAGTCCGGCATCCACGAGAGCAGCAACCCAAGAGAGCGATAATTGGACGCAGCTCCCTTATATGGGCAGGGGCTGGACTAACGCTAATTGGTCCATACTGATGTCAATCACCATTACAGAGATTTGTGGGTAACACGTGACCCAAGGACCTCCAAAGGTCCTCTAACATACCATAGAGGTTATTAGCATGGTCACATGACTGAACGTCCTGTGACGCTGAACAAGGTAAGTACTATACATTAATTATAATTATTAAATATATGCATATATATTATTATTAGAGATAGACTTGAGGAGAGGCGACTAGGGGCTGCCCCACTTGAGAAACCCTACCTGAACGCAGTTACTCTGACTTTGGGGACCTCTCTGTACCGGGACACCACAAAGGGCTTTGTATATTCCTCTTTGTTACTGTGTGCACTTACTTGCTACTTACATGTTGTGCTTGGTGCAAGTTGCGGATACCTGCCCTAGTTTGTACCAGTTACTGTGTTATGCTATCTATGTGCCCATACATATGGGTTCAACACCATTGAGAAACACCTATAGTCTGGTAGATGCCCCAATTTTCAGTTGCCAAACCTCTGGTTTTATACATGTATTTTATTTATGTGTTTTGTGTTTTTAAACAATAAAGATTGTAACTTTTTTGCATAATACTTGTGTCTGCTCACAGCCTTTTTAAGTATAGGTGTTGTATATATGGGGGCAGTATAGGGTCCTACAACTATATATGGGGCAGTATAGGGTCCTACAACTATATATGGGGCAGTATAGGGTCCTACAACTATATATGGGACAGTATAGGGTCCTACAACTATATATAGGGGCAGTATAGGGTCCTACAACTATATATGGGGCAGTATAGGGTCCTACAACTATATATGGGGCAGTATAGGGTCCTACAACTATATATGGGGCAGTATAGGGTCCTACAACTATATATGGGGCAGTATAGGGTCCTACAACTATATATGGGGCAGTATAGGGTCCTACAACTATATATGGGGCAGTATAGGGTCCTACAACTATATATGGGGCAGTATAGGGTCCTACAACTATTTATGGGGGCAGTATAGGGTCCTACAACTATTTATGGGGGCAGTATAGGGTCCTACAACTATATATGGGGCAGTATAGGGTCCTACAACTATATATGGGGGCAGTATAGGGTCCTACAACTATATATAGGGGCAGTATAGGGTCCTACAACTATATATGGGGCAGTATAGGGTCCTACAACTATATATAGGGGCAGTATAGGGTCCTACAACTATATATGGGGCAGTATAGGGTCCTACAACTATATATGGGGGCAGTATAGGGTCCTACAACTATATATAGGGGCAGTATAGGGTCCTACAACTATATATGGGGCAGTATAGGGTCTTATTACTATACAGTGACCCCCCCCGACCTACGATGGCCCCGACATACGATAATTTCAACATACGATGGCCTCTCAAAGGCAGCATACGATGCTTTTGTATGTCGGGGGCCATCGCATAAACGACTATACGGCAGCGCAGACTGCTTCAGCTGCCACCGGATAGCCGTTTACGGTGCCCCGTGTGGTCCGCTGACGATCACTTACCTGTCCTCGGGGCTCCGGCGCGTCCTCTTCGAGATCCCCTGCATCGTCGGCGCTCTCCATCGTCGTCATCACGTCGCTGCGCACGCCGTCCCGTCATCCAATAGGAGCGGCGTGCGCAGCGACGTGATGGCGGCGATGGAGAGCGAGGATGCCGGGGAAGCAGAGGCCTTGCTGGAGCGTCGGGGACACCCCGGGGACGCGGCGACAGCGATGGACGGCGACATCCAGGGCAGCGGTGACGAGCGGTGACGGTCCGGAGCAGCGGGGACAGGTGAGTATAACCTCCAATACCAGTGGTTTTCAACCTGTGGACCTCCAGATGTTGCAAAACTACAACTCCCAGCATGCCCAGACAGCCAACGGCTGTCCGGGCATGCTGGGAGTTGTAGCTTTGCAACATCTGGAGGTTCGCAGGTTGTAGACCACTCTCCTATACTTTACATTGCACGGATCCCTCAACATACGATGGTTTCAACAAACGATGGTCCATTTGGAAACGGATTACCATCGTATGTTGAGGGACCATACAACCCCATCCTGCTTTGTTTTAAGGAAATATGGTCATCGTAGGTCTACGGCAAGGGTTAGGCAACTTTCGACGCTGCAGATGTCGTGGACTACATCTCCCATGATGCTCTGACAGCCAAAATGCCGCCAAAGCATCATGGGAGATGTAGTCCAAAGTATCTGCATTGCCGAAGGTCTGCGGTACCTGGTCTACGGTATATTTATTAAGAATATTTGTGGTCCCAAACTACAGAACCCTTTAGAACCCGCATATTATAACCCTACTACACAGACCACTATTCCCGCCATTGTGATAAATGTGTATTTTCTCCGCAGGACGCGGCTTCACTTGTCAGACCCCTAAATCTGGGAATTATAGACTGTGGAAGGTTTTCCCTGCCTTTACCTTAGAAGATAATATCCAGGTCTGGGGGCTTAAAAAAAAAAAACAAGGATGTTAAAAGGTTAAATGGATCCTTACGCCAACAAACCAACCCCCCCCCCCCCCCCACCTCCACCTCCTCCTTCATTGGCAGCAGAGGTCCCATTAATCATCATCTATAAACAATCGTCGCCATGGAAACGTTTGTATATACATTTTTAATGGGTAAAAAAGAAGCAGATTTGAGTTTTTCTTTTGCTTTTTACTTGCAGGAATAATGATTTCCAGGTTTGGCATTTCCTGTTCAAACGTTTGGCTTTAATGCGGAGCCCCTGGCTGTGCCTCGGGGGCCCCTCACTTCTTCCAGACGTCCTCAGCTGGCTAAGAACTTTGTCGTCCCCCCCCCCCCCCCCCAACACCCACCCCTGTCAGGGCTGTTTTATCATTATGTCTGGATGTGATATTCCTGGCAGACATTTAGATTGCAAAAAAAAAAAACACATTTTCTGCCTTTAACTCCTTCTACGTTTGACTTTCTCTAATATATAAGGAGGCAAACCGGTTCCCAGCCAAAAAATCGCCATTGTATGGAGGCGAATACCAATCGGGCTTCTAGTTGAGCAAAACTTGTTATTATTCTTAATTTTCATCTTTATATATATATATATATATATATATATATATATATATACAGTGGTCCCTCAAGTTACAATATTAATTGGTTCCAGAACGACCATTGTATGTTGAGACCATTGGGGAGATTTATCAAAACCTGTGCAAAGGAAAAGTTGCCCAGTTGCCCATAGCAACCAATCAGATCGCTGCTTTCATTTTGCAGAGGCCTTGTTGAAAATGAAAGAAGCGATCTGATTGGTTGCTATGGGCAACTGGGCAACTTTTCCTCTGGACAGGTTTTGATAAATCTCCCCCCATAACTCTATGGAAACCTGGTAATTGGTTCTGAAGCCCCAAAATGTCATCCAAAAATAGGAAAAGGTGAGGATTAAAGGGGTTATCCAGGAAAAAACCATATATATATATATAGATAGATAGATGCAAATTATAAAATGTTGCAGTATCTTGTAATAACCTTTTTACCTTTTTTTATTAGACTAACAGCATTTTGTAGAGACAAGCGTTCGGGATTCCTCCCTTTATCAAATCCAAAGCAAGTCCAAAGTCCAAAAGAGATTTGCTTTGGACTTGATAAAGGGAGGAATCCCGAAAGTTTGTCTCTACAAAATGCTGTTAGTCCAATAAAAAAGGTATTACAAGATACTGCAACAGCTGGAGGCACCCTTGTTGGGAAACACTGGTCTATGTAGAGGACAAGAGCTTCTTCAGGGTCCTGTACAGTACACAGTGTCCTAAAAAAAATTGTAAAATTAAAAAGTAAAATGGAGCCGCCCTTACTTGGTGTCCAAAGGAGCAGCTAACCCTGGCACAGGTAAAGAGTACAGAACATGTAATACCTCCCTGTACTGTAGGGGGCGCTACCAGACACCAGTCAGTGCATACACTTCAGTAATACAGGGAAAGAGTACAGGACATGTAATACCTCCCTGTACTTTAGGGGGTGCTACCAGACACCAGTCAGTGCATGCACTTCAGTAATACAGGGAAGAGTACAGAACATGTAATACCTCCCTGTACTGTAGGGGGCGCTACCAGACACCAGTCAGTGCATGCACTTCAGTAATACAGGTAAAGAGTACAGAACATGTAATACCTACCTGTACTGTAGGGGGTGCTACCAGACACCAGTCAGTGCATGCACTTCAGTAATACAGGTAAAGAGTACAGAACATGTAATACCTCCCTGTACTGTAGGGGGTGCTACCAGACACCAGTCAGTGCATACACTTCAGTAATACAGGGAAGAGTACAGAACATGTAATACCTCCCTGTACTGTAGGGGGTGCTACCAGACACCAGTCAGTGCATGCACTTCAGTAATACAGGGAAAGAGTACAGAACATGTAATACCTACCTGTACTGTAGGGGGTGCTACCAGACACCAGTCAGTGCATGCACTTCAGTAATACAGGTAAAGAGTACAGAACATGTAATACCTCCCTGTACTGTAGTGGGCGCTACCAGACACCAGTCAGTGCAGGCACTTCAGTAATACAGGTTTAGAGTAGTACAGAACATGTAATAACTCCCTGTACTGTAGGGGGCACTACCAGACACCAGTAAGTGCATGCACTTCAGTAATACAGGGAAAGAGTACAGAACATGTAATACCTCCCTGTTCTGTAGGGGGTGCTACCAGACACCAGTCAGTGCCTGCACTTCAGTAATACAGGGAAAGAGTACAGAACATGTAATACCTCCCTGTACTGTAGGGGGTGCTACCAGACACCAGTCAGTTCATACACTTCAGTAATACAGGTAAAGAGTACAGAACATGTAATACCTCCCTGTACTGTAGGGGACACTACCAGACAGGAATTCAGTTCATGCACTTTAGGAATACAGGGGTTGTACCAGTGAATGCCCATTCTGATTGGTCAGTTCTTTCAGCCATTGACATGTTTTGCAGATTCTGTAGTATTGTATGTTGAGTCTGGTTTCAAGTTACAATGGTCCAGAAAAGACCATTGTATGTTGAAACTATTGTATGTTGAGGCCATTGTAAGCTGAGGGATCACTGTATATATATATATATATATATATATATATATATATATATATTTATTTTTTTAACCACTTATTTATAAGCTTTATAAGCTCTATAAGCTTTTGCAGTAGTTTTAACTTTTGGGAAAATACGTCACTCTGTAAAGTGACAGGAAGTTGCTGACTACCGTAATACTACATCAGAGCACATCCCTCCCTAACCTATAAATACTAAATCCCCAACAAGGATCATGGCCACCGCTCATCCTGCCTTCAGAGAATCACAACAGCTATAAACAGCATAAAACACAGCATAAATTTCTATCGGATAGGAAGCCCAGCCTTAAAGGGGTACTCCGGTGGAAACCTTTTTTTTTAGGTCTTTACAAGTCAACTGGTGCCAGTAAGTTAAACAGATTTGTAAATGACTTCTATTAAAAAAATCTTTACCCTTCCTGTACTTTTTAGCAGCTGTATGCTACAGAGGAAATTCTGTTCTTTTTGAATTTCTTTTTTGTCTTGTCCACAGTGCTCTCTGCTGACACCTCTGTCTGTGTCAGGAACTGTCCAGAGCAGCATAGGTTTGCTATAGGGATTTTTTCCTGCTCTGGACAGTTCCTGATACGGACATGAGGTGTCACTGTGGACAAGACAAAAAAGAAATTCAAAAAGAACAGAATTTCCTCTGTAGCATACAGCTGCTAATAAGTACAGGAAGGGTAAAGTTTTTTTTATAGAAGTAATTTACAAATATGTTTAACTCTCTGGCACCAGTTCATTAAAAAAAAAAAAGGTTTTCCACCGGAGTACCACTTTAATCTTAAATTTTACCAATCCCCAAATTACCTAAGCATCATGGGGGGAATTTATCATTGGTTTTTGGCTATGTTTACACTGCTCCGACCTGTTCATTTCATTTTTTTTTGCGCCGAATGGACCGTGAACGCGTCTGAGCACAACTGAAACCGCCGAGTCCAGACGGATCCCATTGACTTGAATGGGGTCCGACGGGTGTCCGGAATTTTTACAGGACTTGAACGGAGAAAGAAAATAGCTCAACTCCGTTCAACTCCCATCCTTCCGATGGACTGACCGACCACAAAAAAGTCTTAAAGGGGTACTCCGCTGAAAACCTTTTTTCTTTTAAATCAACTGGTGGCAGAAAGTTAAACATATTTGTAAATTACTTCTATTAAAAAATCTTAATCCTTCCTGTACTTATTAGCTGCTGAATACTACAGAGGAAATTCTATTCTTTTTGGAATGCTCTCTGATGACATCACGAGCACAGTTCTCTCTGCTGACGTTATTATAATAATAATAACGCTTTATTTATTGTTGTCCTTGGTGGGATTTGAACCCAAGTCCCCAGCACTGCAAGGCAGCAGTGCTAACCACTGAGCCACCATGCTGCCCTTAGCATACATCTGCTATGCATGGTTGCTAAAATGGACAGAGATGTCAGCAGAGAGCACTGTGCTCGTGATGTCATCAGTGTTCCAAAAAGAAAGGAATTTCCTCTGTAGCATTCAGCAGCTAATAAGTACTGGAAGGATTAAGATTTTTTAATAGAAGTAATTTACAGATATGTTTAACTTTCTGCCACCAGTTGATTTAAAAGAAAAAAGGTTTTCACCGGAGTACCCCTTTAATTTATTGCTCAATGGGTCAAAAAAGTTATATCTTTTTGAGCAATGGGTCAAAAAGTAATAACATTTTTGAGCTTCAAGACACGTTCAAGAAGACTACTTGTAGTGTGGCATGGTTAGCTTTTTTGCATATTTCTTATTCAAAAAATTGTCACAAATTTTTGTTGCAAATCATTCAAATTTTTGTCTGGACCCAACCTCGAGAGAAATTTATTATGAGATTTTACCCTGTTTTTGCTGTGCTGATTTTTTTTTTTTTACACGATTTTTTCACGGTTTCGTGTTTAGATACTTTTAGGCCGGGTGCACACTACAGAATTTCCAACCGGAATTCGGCTCAGGAATTTCAGTCAGAAATCCCGCTGCTTGAAGGTTAACATTTTCTGGGGCCGAATTTCTGCTGGAAAAAAAAAATTTCAGATTAAAATAATTTTGCCAGAATATTCAACCTGCTCAATGTCCTGGTGGAATCCGCGCCGCGGACATTGCCGCCTATTGGGATGGCGTAGTCTGTGCGGTCGTAGCGTTGACTGATTTAGTCGGCGCTGGCCGCACCCGGGATCTCAAGCTGGATTTTGTTTGGCCGGAAATTCCGAAGTGTGAACCCGGCCTTACTGTTTAGAGACTATTTATGCGTTTTACCGAAATTGTGGTCTGGTTTACTTTTTTGCAGCCCAGACCTGGCTTTGGTAAAAAGTTGCCCATTTCGGCACAATGGGTTAAAAATGGGTTAAAAATGTGTTCTAGCACCATAGCGATCACATGCCGCGTGACCATTTGATAAATTTGTCCCGCGCACAAATTACCGCCACGCAAACGAAGGGTGTTGAAAAATCTATTACCTATGTGCAAAACCCCAACTCTTTCTCTCTTCTTAGGCTTTCTCCCCGTCGCCCGTTGGGAGTTATTGCAAAACTACAACTCCCAGCATGCCCGGACAGCCAACGGCTGTCCGGGCATGCTGGGAGTTGAAGTTTTGCAACTGCTGGAGACGCTAATTGGGAAACCCTGCGTCAGTTTGTAATTCCTTTTATTCCTATACTTAAAGGGGTATTCCAGGAAAAAACTTTTTATATATATATATCTCAACTGGATCCAAAAAGTTAAACAGATTTGTAAATTACTTCTATTAAAAAAATCTTAATCCTTCCAATAATTATCAGCTGCTGAAGTTGAGTTGTTCTTTTCTGTCTGGCAACAGTGCTCTCTGCTGACATCTCTGCTTGTCTCGGGAACTGCACAGAGTAGAAGAGGTTTGCTATGGGGATTTGCTTCTAAACTAGGCGTTTCCCGAGACACGTGTTTCAGACAGAAAAGAACAACTCAACTTCAGCAGCTCATAAGTACTGAAAGGATTAAGAATTTTTAATAGAAGTAATTTACAAATCTGTTTAACTTTCTGGAGCCAGTTGATATCTAAAAAAAAGTTTTTTCCAGGATAACCCCTTTAATGTGTAACCATATGCGTCCATTACAGCCATCTATAGGGGAGGGGTCCTTCCAGCTACACAGATACAGAATGACAGTATGCGGCACTGCAGACCCACCCAAAAAAAGAAAAAACGGGAATGCTGGGAGTTATAGTTTTGCAACAGCTGGAGAGCCATAGTTTGGAGACCACTGACCTAGAAATGCCTTCAATGGTTAAAGGGGTATTCCAGGCCAAAACTTTTATATATATATATATATATATATATATATATATATATATATATATATATATATATATATCAACTGGCTCCGGAAAGTTAAACAGATTTGTAAATTATTTCTATTAAAAAATCTTAATCCTTCCTATAGTTATTAGCTTCTGAAGTTGAGTTGTTGTTTTCTGTCTAACTGCTCTCTGATGACTCACGTCCCGGGAGCTGTGCAGTTCCTATGGGGATATTCTCCCATCATGCACAGCTCCCGGGACGTGACATCATCATTGAGCAGTTAGACAGAAAACTTCAGAAGCTAATAACTATTGGAAGGATTAAGATTTTTTAATAGAACTAATTTACAAATCTGTTTAACTTTCCGGAGCCAGTTGATATATATAAAAAAAAGTTTTGCCTGAAATACCCCTTTAATCTATATTTGGGGGGGGGGAGTCATGAATCTTATTTGTCTGTCGCCCAAGAAGCAACGTATTTATAGCGCTATTTGCAATCTTTGCGTAATTGTATTTTCTAGGGAAATAAAAACGCCCACAGGCATCCAACAACGTCTACGCTAAAGGCTCCTTAATTTATACATAATAATAAAAAAAAGGTTCACCCCTCCGCAGGACATCTTCAATCAATAAAGTGCTGCCTACTGAAAGACGTGCGACAAGACTGCGAGCAAATAAAAAAAACACGACGACTACAACAACATATAACCTAATCTACAATAAAACATATGAAAAAGTCTCATTCACCTTCTAAACAATTGGGGGTCGACTAATTTCCCTTCTCTATGGGGGCGGATTGATCATTAGTGCTAGAGCAGTCTGGTTTCTTGTGTAGGCGCTAATTTTGGCGCAATGGCTAAATGCTGCTTAATTTTTTTGGTTGTGTTTTTTTGGGGGTGCAATTTTTGCTTTTTTTGGGCCAATGCAGGACACTTTGGCACAAGCTTACACCATGTAACCTAATGATACAATAAAACTTTAAAAAAAACGTGTAATTCACCATTCGAAACAACTGGGCATCAACTAATGTCCCTTTTCTATGGGGGCGGATTGATCATTAGTGCTAGAGCAGTTGGTTTTCTTGTGTATTTTAAGCGCTAATTTTGGCACAATGGCTTAATGGCACTACATATTTTTACTTTTTTTTATTTTTTTGCGCAATTTTTGCTCTTATTTAAACCAATGCAGGATATTTTGGCACAAGTTTAAAGGGGTTATTATCCAGGAAAAACCTTTATATATATATATATATATATATATATATATATATATATATATATATATATATCAACTGGCTCCAGAAAGTTAAACAGATTTGTAAATTACTTCTATTAAAAAAAATCTTAATCCTTTCAGTACTTATGAGCTGCTGAAGTGGAGTTGTTCTTTTCTGTCTAAGTGCTCTCTGATGACACGTGTCTCAGGAACCGCCCAGTTTAGTACCAAATCCCCATAGCAAACCTCTTCAACTCTGTGCAGTTCCCGAGACAAGCAGAGATGTCAGCAGAGAGCACTGTTGCCAGACAGAAAAAACAACTCAACTTCAGCAGCTGATAATTATTGAAAGGATTAAGATTTTTTAATAGAAGTAATTTACAAATCTGTTTAACTTTCTGGAGCCAGTTGATATATGTATAAAAAAAAAAGTTTTTTTTTCCTGGATAACCCCTTTAAGCCATATAACCTAATGATACAATAAAACTTTTGAAATCTTCATAACAACTGGTCGTCAACTAGCGTCACTTTTCTATGGGGGCGGATTGATCATTAATGCTAAAGTAGTTTGTTTTCTTGTGTATTTTAGGCGCTAATTCTGGCACAATTGCATAATGGCGCTACATTTCTTTGCGCCTTTTTGGGGGGGCGCAGTTTTTTCTTTTTCCTTTCTTTTTTTGCCCAATTCAGGAGATTTCAGCGCAAGTCTACACCAGATAAGCTAGTGATACCACGAAAAATTATATTCCCCGTCGAAACAATTGTCCCTTCTCGATAGGGGTGGGGGGGGGATGCTAAATTTATCTTTAGTGGTAGAGCAGTTTTCTTGTTTATTTTAGGCCCGAATTTTGGCACAATGGTGCAAAAAAATTGTTTGGCGCCTTTTCCCTTGTCGCTGTAAGTGCTTTTGTAATGTTTAGTTGTATAACTTTTTTCCAGCTGTGATTTGCAGTGCTGACGTGTATTTAGGAACAGTTTTTTTTTTTTTTTTTTTTTTTTTAGGAGCAATTTTTTTTTTTTTTTTTTTGGCGCAATGCATGGCCTTTTGGCGCCATTCTACACCATGATTTTGCTGGGGTAGTAAAAAAAAAAGTGCTCTCCACAAAAGTTTAGCATGAGTTAGGTACAGTGCGTGTTAACTGGCCCTGATCCTATGGGCATGTGCCTTTTTTGATTTATTTGGGGCGAGTATACACAAAAAAAAAAAAAAACGGGAAAAAAACTTTAAGCTGTGTAGAAAGTTATTTCCCCCACAACAACATTGATTGAGATCAAGGGATATGGGGGAGGAATTTATTGTAGATTTCACAAATTTTTGCGCAAAAGTTGGAACTTTTTGCACGATTCATGCAGACTCAAACAAGAAGACAACTTGAATGTAGCGCGGCATGGTTTCGCTTGTGCACTGGTCAGGGACTGAACACCTGTGACTTTTTTAAAAAATGTTTGCAAAATTTTGCGCAAATGCCTCAAAAAAAAAATTAATAAATAAATAAAATGTAATCAAAACACAAATGTACACCAGCCCAGACACGGCTTAGCTTTTTTTTATTTTTATTTTTTTCGTTTCTTTTTTTTTTTTTTTGGGTGGGGGGGGGGGGGGGGTTGGGAGGAGATAGCAGCATTTTTTTTGGCAACAGGATAAAAAGTCACAATTATTTAGCAAAATGAGTACTGTGGATAACGTTGTGCTAAAGCGCAATTTCAGGAATCTGTACCTATGCAAAATTTAGTAAAAGGCCCTGCGACCATTTTATAAATTTGGTGCTTTATTCGGATGGTGCTAATGCGTACGTGCGCCAAATTTAGGACATGGTCATATATCATTTTATAAACTTTGCACAGGTACGCGTTTCCTGAACTATTCTCTATGGTTTGTGATTTAAATCCCAATGCGCAAAAATTTGTGTCTTTTCTGCATACACCAGTAGTAAAAGCCTTTGCGCAAAAATTTGCGGAAAAAAAAAAAACAGTAAAGCCAAAAAGCCAAATTATTAATTCCCCCTCTATGAGTCTATAGGACAGTGTTTCCCAATCAGGGTGCCTGCAGATGTTGCAAAACTACAATTCCCAGCATGCCTGGACAGCCTTTGGCTGTCCAGGCATGCTGGGAATTGTAGTTTTGCAACACCTGGAGGCACCCTGGTTAGGAAACACTGCTATTGGGAAATGAAACACATTGTAGCAAAAAAATAAATAAATAAATAAATAAAATGTAATTAAAAAATAAATGTTGAAGAAAAGAACTTTTCAAAATTTAAAAATTACCGGAACTAAATCCTCAAAATCGAATTCTATATTTGAAAAGTAATAGAAACAAAAATATTTTAAAAAAATAAATAAAAATAACAATCTTAATGGCTTTTATATATATATATATATATATATATATATATATATATATATTTATATATAAATTATTTAAAAAATAAATAAATAAAATGATAAATAAGTAAATAAATAAATAAATAAATAAATTTTAAAAAAAATCCAAATAATACTGCATTTTAATAACACAATTTCTATTTTTTTTTTTTTACCCAGAATTTTTGCGTCCGGCTAATCTAAGTAATTCGAGCCAAAAAATAAATAAATAAATAAAACAAGCCGACATCTGCCATAGTTTTTTTTTTTAATCCATAACACAGAAGCGAATCGGGGTCATTTGGTGGCAGGAGTCGGAGTTCTCTAACGTCTGTGTTTACTTTATTTCTAAGAACATCAAATCATAGAATCATGCGATATCTGCTCCGGCCGGGCCCCTCTGTCGTGTTTCCCTCCTCACCGTTGCGTTATCGTAAAGGTTTCTCGTATATTCCTTTGTTTATTTTTCTAATGCCTCTCGCTGCCAGTTCCAGCTCGGGATGGAAAACATATATTAAGTCTCCAGCCAGAAGCCAGGATACCTGACGGAATGTTTTTGAAGAAAAAAAAAATATATACATTCGTATTCTTCACCCTAAATAATCTCAAATCTGTAGCTGATACCGATGTCAAGTTTTTGCATAAATAAGAATTTCCAAAAAAAAATTTAGTTGTACATTTTGGTGCAATACGATCATTTAGATAATGTCTGTAGATTCTTAAATGCAGATACCTCGCTCCCCTAATATGAATTACACCAAGTGTTTCCGGGCATGCTGGGAGTTGTAGTTGTGCAACAGATGAGGCACGCTGGTTAGGAGACGCAACACTAGGGTGCTACTATATATAGAGCGGATATATATGTATGATGGCCAGTGAACAATGTACTGTATTTACATATATTTACTCTAAAGCGAATCCCTACTCTAACTCTTCCTTAACCCTAACCTTACCCTTCACCTAAACCTACCCCAACCCTACCTTAACCCTAAATCCTACCTTAACCCTAAACCCTACATTAACCCTAAAACCTACTGTAGTGCTAAACCCTACCATAACCATAAATCCTAACCTAACTCTACCTTAACCCTAAAACCTACCCTAAGTCTACCTCATCCCTAAACCTTATCCTAACTCTACCCTACCCTAATCCCAAATCTTAACCCCAAACCATACCCTAACTCTACCTTAACCCTACCCTACCCCCAAACCCTAAACCCAAACTATACCCTAACTATACCCTACCATAACCATAAATCCTAACCTAACTCTACCTTAACCTTAAACCCTACCTCATCCCTAAACCTTATCCTAACTCTACCCTAACCCTACCCTAACCCCAAATCCTAACCCCAAACCATACCCTAACGCTACCTTAACCCTACCCTACCCCCAAACTCTAAACCCAAACTATACCCTAATTATACCCTATCATAACCATAAATCCTAACCTAACTCTACCTTAACCCTAACTCTACCCTAACCCTACCCTAACCCCAAACGATACCCTAAATCCTACCCTAACCCTACCCTAAACCTTACCCTAACTCTATCTCAACCCTAAATCCTACCTTAACCCCTAACCCTACCCTAACTCTACCTTAACTCTAAATCCTACCCTAACCATACCCTAACCTCTTACTCTGCCTAAACCCTATCCAAATTCTACCTTAACCTTAAACTCTAACCTGACTGTAATCCTAACCCTACCTGAACCCAAAGTTCAACCTATAACAGTACTTCCTCTGATCCAGGCAAAAATCCTTGATGAGGCAGATGCTAATTGCCCCATATCAGGGTAAAGAACTTCCTTCTAAAGTCCAAACCTCGAATCCACACCATACCCAAAATTTAGACTCCATTATATTTAAAAGAAAAATTCGAACTAGTCATCTCTATCTCTATATTTTATAGTGTGAAAGGGGCCTATGTTACCAATGACTTCCCAGCATTCTGAGATGCATTCAGGATAATAAGCTTCTCTGTGTGTGTACATGAGAACAATATACTAAGCAGCTCATTAACATGACACCAGTACATGAGGAGCAGCACTATTTCTGGTCATTATTTATTATATTATATATAACTTGTATAGGATTTCTTTGTATAGGGTATTTTTTTTTATTTCTTTTTTTAGCAGATTTCTGCTCTGCAGGGTTTATCTCAAATTTGCAGCTCTCCCAGAGCTGGTCGCTGGAGAACCTTCCTTTCTCCTCCATAGACTTGAATTGCTTGTCTTGCAGACACAAGACAAAGCTGAGCTGATTTCCATAGGAGAAGATTTGATCAGCAGGAGGGGGGAGGGAGGAACAAGCTTGATAACAGGGGAAAGAAGTATTTTGTCTAATATGATATTTTACAAAGTTTCTTAAATTCAATTGTACTATTGATCTATGCAAAGTTTATTTAAATGACGTGCCTATTAAAGGGGTACTCCACTGCCTCAGCATTCGGAACATTTTGTTCTGACACTGAGGCAGTGGAGTGCCCCTTTAAATACAGATATCTAGAAAACTTGTAGAACGGCAGGTTGCAGCCTATGGAAGCAGATACAGGCAGGAGAGCCTGTTGAATCTTTCCTGGAAAGCAATTTCTTAAACTAAAGGACTATTAGGATGTCGCTGTTTATGTAATTTTCAATGGATTATGTAATATTATTAGGAGCTTCTAGAATACGTCTGCCCTTCCCTGATATATCTCTGTAGGTTCACATAACACTGCGCATCCTCAAACAAGCCAGTAGTAGTGACAGCATTATACAGTGGTCCCTCAAGTTGCAATATTAAATGTTTCCAGGACGACCATTGTATGTTGAAACCATTGTATGTTGAGACCAGAACTCTATGGAAACCTGGTAATTGGTTCTGAAGGCACCAAAATGTCATCCAAAAATAGGAAAAAAGTGAGGATTAAAGAAAAATAAGTAGATAACTAATATAGATATAGCAAGTCCTTCCATATAAAAGTAGGAAATATCTGCTGAGAGCTGTAAATCACTGTCTATGTCAGTGTTTCCCAAGCAGGGAGCCTCCAGCTGTTGCAAAACTACAACTCCCAGCATGCCCGGACAGCCAAAGGCTGTCCGGGCATGCTGGGAGTTGTAGTTTTGCAACAGCTGGGGGCACCCTGCTTGGGAAACACTGGTCTATGTAGAGGACAGGAGCTTCTTCGGGGTCCTGTACAGTACACACAATGTCCTAAAAAAGTAACATGGAGTCGCCCTCACCTGGCGTCCAAAGTAGCAGGTAACCCTGGTACAGGTAAAGAGTACAGAACATGTAATACCTCCCTATACTGTAGGGGGCTCTACCAGACACCAGTCAGTGCATACACTTCAGTAATACAAGTAAAGAGTACATAACATGTAATACCTCCCTGTACTGTAGGGGGCTCTACCAGACACCAGTCAGTGCATACACTTCAGTAATACAGGTAAAGAGTACAGAACATGTAATACCTCCCTGTACTGTAGGGGGCGCTACCAGACACCAGTCAGTGCATGCATTTCAGTAATACAGGGAAAGAGTACAGAACATGTAATATCTCCCTGTACTGTAGGGGGCTCTACCAGACACCAGTCAGTGCATACACTTCAGTAATACAGGGGTTTTACCAGTGAATGTCCATTCTGATTGGTCGGTTCTTCCAGCCATTGACACGTTTCACAGATCTGGACTGTCCATAGCATTGTATGTTGAGTCTGGTTTCAACTTACGATGGTCCAGAAAAGACCATTGTATGTTGAAACTATTGTATGTTGAGGCCATTGTAAGTTGAGGGATCACTGTACTATACTGCTCACCTATGTGCAGTCAAGGTTGTGACCATCAATGTCCCTGCAGATTAACCTCGGTCTATTAATATCAGCTTATAATACAAAGACTATAGAATGTAATGCAACTGATACTTTTATATTAGACCTAATAAGCAATTCCTATTAGGCAGGGTTATTAAAGCCGCTAATTTTGTTTGAGTTTTGTTTAAATTTGTTTATTTAGATTAAACATTTAATAATGTGAATATTTCTGGAGGGCTTCAGGACTGGAGATCTATGGAGTGAAGCTGTGATCATGGTGGGGAGGGAGTTCAATAGTTTTCTGGACTTTCCATCACTGTAATAGTCTGGTAGTAAGGTGGACTGGTAGTAAGGTAGTCTAATAGTCTGGTAGTAATGTGGTGTCAGACGGGGTAATGTGTAATTAACCTTATCGTGACGCCAGGGCGTGGTTGACCGATACACCACCCGGGGTAGGCCAGCTTCATCAGTGCCAGGCACTGGGCAAATAATCACTCCGATGCAAGGTTACAGTTAACTGGCTTTACTGGGGTTGGAAAGATGGTACAATCCGTTACAGCTCAGATTAGTGTGAAGGAGTTGCAGGGTGAACTTAGGGAAGATAATCGACTAGCTGGGACTTATAGTTGATTGTGCTGTATATAATTGACTTGACTGGTATGCAGCCCTTGCTATACTTTAGGGACTTGGATTTGACTGAAGTAATCCCCGAGACTGTAGGCTTACCGCAAGGCTTTGACTTTCACCTGGGTAGTGGGGTTAACTTGTAGTTGATGCGTGGTTGCCGGACTAGGCCTCAAGCCTCCTTTCAGATCCACCTCACAGACTTCACTCCTCACCAAACTGTATCTCAGCACTAAGAGAGAGAACTGAACCCTGACCTCTAGCTACAGTATATAAGGGGACAATTTAGAGAGATCTCATTGGCCGGATAAGTCACATGTTCACCTCTGTATACTCCCCTTAATAACAAGGTCCTTAGCAGCAAGAGATTTAAGGCAACAAGTACATAAATAGTACAAATACATTAACCCTTATGTAACAGTACATTAGACTATGAAATATATAGAGTTCTGAGGAGAGGGGACCCATGACGGACATTGAGCAGCATCTGCCACACAGGATGGGCAGGAGTACAGAAGAACACGTGATTCTGCACTGGGTCTCCACAGTAATGTGGACTGGTAGTAAGGTAGTCTGTTAGCCTGGTAGTAAGGGGGACTGGTAGTAAGGTAGTCTGGTAGCCTGGTAGTAAGGTAGTCTGGTAGTAAGGTAGTCTAATAGTCTGGTAGTCTAATAGTCTGGTAGTTAGGTGGACTGGTAGTAAGGTAGTCTAGTAGTCTGGTAGTAAGGTAGTCTAATAGCCTGGTAGTTAGGTGGACTGGTAGTAAGACAGTCTGGTAGCCTGGTAGTAAGGTAGAGTGGTAGTTCATAGTAAGGCATTCTGGTAGTCAGGTGGTCTGGTAGTCCGGTAGTAAGGTGGTCTGGTAGTAAGGTATTCTGGTAGTCAGGTAGTAAGGTGGTCTGGTAGTCAGATAGTAAGATGGTCTGGTAGTAATGTGGTCTGGTAGTAAGGTAGTCTGGTAGTCTCATAGTAAGGCATTCTGGTAGTCAGGTGGTCTGGTAGTAAGGTATTCTGGTAGTCAGGTAGTAAGGTGGTCTGGTAGTCAGGTAGTAAGGTGGTCTGGTAGTAAGGTATTCTGGTAGTCAGGTAGTAAGGTGGTCTGGTAGTCAGGTAGTAAGGTGGTCTGGTAGTAAGGTGGTCTGGTAGTAAGGTGGTCTGGTAGTAAGGTGGTCTGGTAGTCAGGTAGTAAGGTGGTCTGGTAGTAAGGTGGTCTGGTAGTAAGGTATTCTGGTAGTCAGGTAGTAAGATAGTTTGGTATTAAGGTAGTAAGATATTCTGATAGTCTGGTAGTAAGGAAGTCTGGTTGTTTGGTAGTAAGGTATTCTGGTAGTAAGATAGTCAGATGATTATATATTATTAGTCAGTCTCTACCGAACCTGAAATGACTGATAATATACAATTACCGCTCCAGTTTAGGGTGAAAATACACAGGTTGCATTGTAGTTTTACATCAGGTTGCATTGTAGTTTTCAGTACGGCAATTCAATTCTTCCATTACTTACTATTGGAAACTGATGTGATGTAGTTGCAAACTGCTACGTAACTTGATGGTGTGTTTTCACACTAATGCAGGGTTTCCGGTCTGCTGAGCCTGAAAAGGCAGCGGGCTCCTTGGCCACTTTAAATCAGTGAGCAGCCAGGACAAGTGACACCCCTGACATTGCACCAAGGACCCCTGCATGCACCTGGGCCTATCGGAGCGCACTTAGAGACATAGACCAGGTGAGAATGCAATGGCTCAATGGGGGATCGGGGGGGGGGAGCTACTGGTGTGGAACATAAGGTGGTCAAGAGGGGGGAGGAAATGGCAAAGGGGTGGATTATGGAGAGAATTATGTGATCAAGGGGTGGATAAAATGGCACATGGGGTGATAAAGGGGGAATCAAATGGCACAGAGGGATCAAGCTGGGGGATGAAAAGGGAATGAAGTGGCATGTAGGGATCAAGGGGGGAGGAAATGGCACAGGGGGTGATAAGGGGGGGATGAAATGGCACAGGGAGGTAGCAGCCACATTTGTAATGCTAATACTGGTATCACATTGCGTGTTGTAGGACATGCAACATGATATCTGCAATTGGCAGTATATTGGCAAGTTTGGAAATCTCTGCCCTAATAGAAATACAATATACTTTGACCCTAGGATCCCACTAAAACTGGTCCTACACATAAGATAAGAGTTGTCTGAACCACTCCCTGTGTATAGGCAGGCCTCCCATCTGCACTGTCCTCCAATGGAAGAGGTTGGAGAAAAACAGGATCGGTCATGTTGGATTTCAATATTCCTGACCCTTTGTACCTGTGCGATATAAGTTGCTCACCTTTAAAACAGAGATGCACATATAGCCGAATGGGAATGTTTATGGTGGAGCTGAGTGAAAGACCTGACAACTGAATTAGCGATGGTCCAACAGTTATTCAATGTGAATACAGCACATTCAGAAACCCTATGAACCATACTCACCTGCCCCGATCCCCCTGCTCCTGTTCTCTGCTGCTCTTAATTTCATCCTGATTTTTATGATATGAGGTTGGGATATCAGGACCATAGAAATCCCATAACAAACGCTTATTGGGTTATTCGTCATTCATTACAAATGTCATCATACAAACACCAGGTAATTCTAACATCAGGTTAATAAGCGGACACAGCGGAGACATGAAACCGAACCTGACCGCCTGCTGTAGACACCCTAAGGCCACTTTCACACTTGCCTATTTAGATCAGTATTTTGCATCAGTATTTTTCTAAGTCTAAACCAGGATCGGGTCCAACACACAGAAGAGGCGCAAATCTTTCCATTCGACTTTTTCCTCTACATAAGTTTCATGTAAAATAGTGCCCAGATGGCTCAAGAGTGAAAGTTCGGCTCATAGTGAAGGTTGCAGATGGTGTAACCTTATATAATCCAGCGCACCGAGCAGTAAAATCTTTGGGACTTCGGTCATCGAAGAAACGCCGAAGGGGAAAAAAAGGACCTGACCAAATATTTTTCATTACCTACAAAACGGTCTGAACTTTAAGACAAGGGCAGGCTAGCACAAAAACAATAAAAAAATAAAGTGATTAGAGTGGGGGCTGGGGGCTGTAAAAACGAAGGAAAGAGCCAATGGTAAGCCTCGTAAACCTGCCGACACCTCCATACTCCGCCGCTGCTGGTACATATTATGTGCAGTTACCACGGCAACCACGTCTCACCTAGCCAGCTGCTGCAACTTTAAAGGTAGTAAATGGGATGAATTATGCATTTTTTTTTCTTTAAAATAAAAAAAAATAAAAAAAAAAGGTAAGGAAACCATGTACCGCGTATTCCACACTCAGATGCACTTTTCCTCCCACTGGCTCCAAAGAAAAAAAAATTGTTTTACAGATATACGTTGTGAGACAGTGGCAACAATGATAGTCGGGGATCGCTATATTTCCCTAAGGTACCTGTCCTTTGTAGAAACCAGGATTCAGGAAGAGCATATCTTATCCAAGGAAAGCTAGGTGAGATTTAGGAAATTCAGGAGATAAAATCCCTGGCGAGGCTTGCTAAGTACTTTGGGCCTGTTATTGGGCCTGGATATCTACTGAATTAAAATGCAATTTTGGTAGTGGATCCTATCATTCCCTTCCTGGGCCATTCCAGGTTTACAGTGGGGCCCAGATCAGCACAGGTGCTGAAGACAGCTCATCACTGGGTCATTCTACATGTGAGATCATGGCTGCCGTTAGGGGGGTACAGCGAGTACCCCAGTAAGGGGCCCTGGGGTCCCAGGGGGGGACTCCTGCCGCACCCCTCCTGCAGCAACCCCAGCACAGAAGCAGAAGACCGCTGTTTAACTAAGATCATGATTCATAGAAGAGGCCCATAAAACCTTCAAGATTTAAAGCCTGTTGGTGTGGAAGAATAGGCCAAAATCCCCCCAAAGAAAAGAAAAATATTATTTGTTTTGGTTTCTTTGTATGTATGGGCTACTGGGGTTGTTCCCAACATCTGGTGAAAATGTCATGTCAATAGCTCCTGGAAATATATTTAGTGAGAATAATGGTGACATGTTCAATAATTATAGATTAAAGGGGTATTCCAGCTTTATACATCTTATCCCACCGATGGGGACCCCCGCAATCTCGGTGCAGCCCTCGGCATTTTGTGCCGGGTGCTGCCTCCGATACAGGACGTGATGTCACGGCCATGCCCCCTAGTTATGTCACGCCACGCCCCCTCCTTTCATGTCTATGGGAGGGGGCGTGACTGGACATGAATGGAGGGGGTGTGGTGTGATGTCACTACTGCCCAGCACAGAATGCCCAATGGTGGGACCCCTGCGATCATACATCTTATCCCCTATTCTTTGGATAGGGGATAAGACGTATAAAGCAGGAATTCCCCTTTAAAGGGGTACTCCGGTGAAAACCTTTTTTCTTTTAAATCAACTGGTGCCAGAAAGTTAAACATATTTGTAAATTACTTCTATTAAAAAATCTTAATCCTTCCAGTACTTATTAGCTGCTGAATGCTACAGAGGAAATTCCTTTCTTTTTGGAACACTGATGACATCACGAGCACAGTGCTCTCTGCTGACATCTCTGTCCATTTTAGCAACCGTGCATAGCAGATGTATGCTAAGGGCAGCATGGTGGTTTAATGGTTAGCACTGCTGCCTTGCAGTGCTGGGGCCTTGGGTTCAAAGGACAACAATAAATAAAGAGCTACTATTATTATTATAATAACGTCAGCAGAGAGAACTGTGCTTGTGATGTCATCAGAGAGCATTCCAAAAAGAAAAGAATTTCCTCTGTAGTATTCAGCAGCTAATAAGTACAAGAAGGATTAAGATTTTTTAATAGAAGTAATTTACAAATCTGTTTAACTTTCCAGAGCCAATTGATTTAAAAGAAAAAAGGTTTTCACCGGAGTACCCCTTTGAAGGACATCTGCAGCATGATTAACACTTATCCCCCCACAGGATAGGGGATAAGTGTTTGATCGCGGGGGGTCCGATCGCTGGGACCCCCTGTGATCTCCTATACGGGGCCGCGGCTGTCCCGTGCAGGGGGCGTGCCGGCCGCAGCATGACGTTGCAGCCGGCACGCCTCCTCCATACATCTCTATGGGAGAGACGGGGAGGCAGCGTTCGTGCCTCCCCGCCTCCCCCATAGAACTGTATGGGGATGGGGAGGAGATGGGGCGTCACCGCCGTCCTCTAGGTCGACGATACGCGCCTTAGCGCTCACCATGAGCACTAATGGCGGCGCCCCATTAGGGAGATCGCGGGGGGGCCCAGCGGTCGGACCTGTGGATAGGGGATAAGTGTCATACCGCTGCAGTTGTCCTTTAACCAGGAAAGTGTTTGTGAGGAGTCAGCACTTTTCCAAATTAAGAAGGGACGTGTTACAAATGATTATACACTAGGTAATAGAAAAGAAAATGCAAGTAAAACAATGCAACTGTACCACAATCTTGTTGTGTGGTTCCATCATTATTTTGAAAAAAAAAAACAAAGAAGCAAAAATATACACAATAAAATTTCTGAAAGCTGCAGCAGCTCAGACGCGGTGGACGTGGCCAACATTTCTTTCAATCACATTTTGCACATTTCTTTGAACGTTGCCAGGAGCGAACATTTTCTGAGTTACTGCAACATATGTAAAACGTTTTTCAAACACTCATTGGTGACTCACAGTAACGTTAACCAGACATTCAGGACAAAAAATGGCACAAAAGAGCTTAAAACGGATTTCACGATGGAATTTTTGTAGGCTAAATACTATTCACCAGACCCTGACCCTTTGCACCTTTTTATATAAAAGTACTAAATAAAAATGCTGTGAACAAAAGTCATAGAAGCGAAAGAGCGGAACTCACCTATGTGTAAAAGATCCTGAAGAAAACAATTCAATTCCCACCATTTATGATAGAAGCCTTTACTAATTTATTAAAAGGAAAAAATCTTGGAGTGACATAAGTATTCATACCCTTTACTCAGGACTTAGGTGAAGACCCTTTGGCAGTGATTCCGCCCTCCAGTCTTCTTGGATGAGGCCACGAGGTTTACACACCTGGATTTGGGGATTTTCTGCCATTCTTCTCTGTAGATCCTCTCAGCTCTGTTAGGTTGGATGGGACCATCGGTGGAAGCCATTATCAGGTCTCTCCAGAGATGTCCCATTGGGTTTGAACTCAGCTGCGCAATTCAAGGACATTCACAGAGTTGTCCCTAAGCCGCACTTGTGTTGTCTTTGCTGTGTGCTTAAGGTCATTTGTGATAGCCTGGGGGGGTGTAGGGTATGGGGAGTGTAGCTGTGCGGTAATCAAAGGGTGCTTGTTAACCCTTGCTATTCGGGACGCCAGGGTGTGGGCTCCTCTATAAAGCTTTTCCTACCGCCGCTCTTCCCAGGAACGATAGGGAGGTAGATGATAATAGGTTTGAGGTAGATAGTAATAATGGATTGTCCACAACCGGTGAGCTTCTGTAAACAGCGTTAACTTTTACTGAAGATTTTCTGGACACTTCATTAACATAACAGTCTCTTAGCATAACAACAGCTTCTTTTGGAGATTGACAATGGTTGGGACTTTAGCATTAAAAGTATTTTAAGATATTGCACTGTTCCACTGGATTTAGGGGAATTAGTTGCGGTCCAGTAGTCACGCTAGCATTAGCAGGAATTAGAGTAAAACTCACAATTTTTGGTTCTGCTGAGGCCGGAGGTTTTGAGGCCTAGCGTGTCATTGAAAGTTGCGCAGAACTGTCCTGTTAGTCCGGCATCCATGAGAGCAGCAACCCAAGAGAGCGATAATTGGACGCAGCTCCCTTATATGGGCAGGGGCTGGACTAACGCTAATTGGTCCATACAGATGTCAATCACCATTACAGAGATTTGTGGGTAACATGTGACCCAAGGACCTCCTAAGGTCCTGCAACATAGCATAGAGGTTACTAGCAAGGCAAGTACTATACATTTCTATAAAATATAGATATAATTATTAATATATACATTTATTAACATTACAGTTAGACTTAAGGAGAGGCGACTAGGGGCTGTCCCACCTGAGGAACCCTACCTGAACATAGTTACTCTGACTTTGGGGACCTCTACACTAGGTACTGGATGCAATACGGTACCGGGACACCACACATTGTCTTGTTGGAAGGTGAATGATCAGCCCAGTCTGAGTTCCAAAGTGCTCTACGCTCAGCTTTTTCTTAACCCTGACCAGTCTCCAATGATCCTGCCCCCACCATGATCACTGTAGGGATGGTATTGGGCAGGTGATGGGCAGTGCCTGGTTTCCTCCAGACATGATGCTGCCCCCACCATGATCACTGTAGGGATGGTATTGGGCAGGTGATTGGCAGTGTCTGGTTTCCTCCAGACATGATGCTGCCCCCACCATGATCACTGTAGGGATGGTATTGGGCAGGTGATGGGCAGTGCCTGGTTTCCTCCAGACATGATCCTGCCCCGACCATGATCACTGTAGGGATGGTATTGGGCAGGTGATGGGCAGTGCCTGGTTTCCTCCAGACATGATGCTGCCCCCACCATGATCACTGTAGGGATGGTATTGGGCAGGTGATTGGCAGTGCCTGGTTTCCTCCAGACATGATGCTGCCCCCACCATGATCACTGTAGGGATGGTATTGGGCAGGTGATGGGCAGTGCCTGGTTTCCTCCAGACATGATGCTGCCCCCACCATGATCACTGTAGGGATGGTATTGGGCAGGTGATGGGCAGTGCCTTGTGGCTTTCATATGTCTATTACTGAGGAGAGGCTTCTTTGTGCCATAAAGCCCATATTGTGGAGGCTGCCTTGATGGTTCTGAACTTTCTAGATATTTCTCTCATCTGTGTAAAGGATCTCTGGGGCTCAGCCAGAGTGACCATTGGGTTCTCAGTCTCCTCTCTTACCAGGACTCTTCTCACCCGATTACTTAATTTGGTGGGGCAGCAGCTCTAGAAAGAGTCCTGCTTGTTCCAAACTTCCTCCACTTAAGAACTGTGGAGGCCACTGTGCTCTTTGGAACTTTGAGAGCAGCAAAATACATTTTTGTCCCCTTCTACAGTATAGAGCTGTGCCTCCACACAATCCTGCCTCTGAGCTCTACAGGCAGTTCTTTCTCTCTCATGGCTTGTTTTTGCTTTTATCTACATTGTCAGCTGTGTGACCTTATAAAGACAGGGCTATGTCTTTCCAAATCCTGTCCAATCATCTGAATTTATCCCAGGGGGCTCCAATCAAGGTGGAGAAACATCTCAGAGATGATCAAGAGAAATGGGAGGAGCCAGAGATAAATATCAAGGGTCACTGCAAAGGGTCTGAATACTTATGTCCATGTGAAATGTTCTTTTTTCTTTTCTAATACACTTGCAAAGATTTCCAAAATTCTGTTCTCACATCCTCATTACGGGGTATTGAGTAGAATGAGCAGAAAGAGCAACGTAACAAAATGTAAAAAAATTTAAATAGTTTGATGACTTTCCAATTGCATTGTATACAGAACACACACAGATACATACACTGAGGGCAGATTACCTCCTTAACCCCTTGGGGACGGAGCCCATTTTGACCCTAAGGACGGGAGCATTCTTTGCAATTCTGACCACTGTCACTTTAAGCATTCTCTGGGATGATTTTTCGTGACATATTCTACTTCAAAGAAAGAGTACGAATCAGCTCACCCCTTGGCCCACCGCACGAGCGCGGAGAATGGTGTGGACTACACCCGAACAATATAGAGCAAGAAGATGAAGGACTCCAGCTCCATTAACAGATCAATATGCCATCTTTATTTCTGGACGCTACATGGATCACAGGTAAGACAGGATGTGACGCGTTTCGGCCAGGTGCTGGCCTTACTCATACAAGGAATTATCCTACGAGAATCGTATTTGTAGACATAGGGAGGAGCCCCAATAAGCCCCAGGTGGAAAACCACCAGTGTGGGAAACACAGGCTCCCGCATGGCTACTTACATCAAAGGATGATTTATAATGCAGGTTAACAAAACACATGCAATAATAGAAACATTAGATACACAAATGGGAAGAATGAAAAAACAGAACACAAGAAAAATAAATTGTATACAATGGCGTAATAAACGCACAAAGAAAATGTTTGTTAAAAACTATTGTAGAAAGATACCAAAAAACATATATATACGGTATATGTATCTCTAATGAATATATATAGACAATTTCTCATATACAAATGCATGTTCCCGCATACTTAAAACGATGAACGTTGTATACAGGAATTATAACCTATAAGACCGTTGCAATATTATTTTATTATTATATTAACATAATGAGGGAACCTGCACTTTATATACATGTACACAGAATGACAGACTTTAACCAGATCATTCCCTGCGTCAAAGTGGCAAAAATAAAATAGGAAAGTGTATTAATGACCCTAACAACAGTGAAAAATAAGACCGTAAATGGTTAAATTCTAAAATGCCGCTAGCAGGAAGGGAAAGAAGCAGGAAGTCTGTCATTCTGTGTACATGTATATAAAGTGCAGGTTCCCTCATTATGTTAATATAATAATAAAATAATATTGCAACGGTCTTATAGGTTATAATTCCTGTATACAACGTTCATTGCTTTAAGTATGCGGGAACATGCATTTATATACGAGACAGTGTCTTTATATATTCATTAGAGATACATATATATATATATATATATATATATATATATATATATGTTTTTTGGTATCTTTCTACAATAGTTTTTAACAAACATTTTCTTTGTGCGTTTATTACGCCATTGTATACAATTTCTTTTTCTTGTGTTCTGTTTTTTCATTCTTTCTATTTGTGTGTCTAATGTTTCTATTATTGCATGTGTTTTGTTAACCTGCATTATAAATCATCCTTTGATGTAAGTAGCCATGCGGGAGCCTGAGTTTCCCACACTGGTGGTTTTCCACCTGGGGCTTATTGGGGCTCCTCCCTATGCCTACAAATACGATTCTCGTAGGATAATTCCTTGTATGAGTAAGGTCAGCACCTGGCCGAAACGCGTCACATCCTGTCTTACCTGTGATCCATGTAGCGTCCAGAAATAAAGATGGCATATTGATCTGTTAATGGAGCTGGAGTCCTTCATCTTCTTGCTCTATATTCTACTTCAACATAGTGGTAAATTTTTGTCGATACTTGCATCATTTCTTGGTTAAAAATTCCAAACTTTCATGAAATTTTTTTACAATTTTGCATTTTTCTAACTTTGAAGCTCTCTGCTTGTAAGGAAAATAGACATTCCAAATAAATTATATATTTATTCACATATACAATATGTCTACTTTATGTTTGCATAATAAAGTTAACATCTTTTTACTTTTGGAAGACATCAGAGGGCTTCAAAGTTCAGCAGCAATTTTCCAGTTTCTTACAAAATTTTCAAAATCGGAATTTTTCAGGGACCAGTTCAGTTTTGAAGTGGATTTGAGGGGCCTTCATATGAGAAATACCCCATAAATTACCCCATTATAAAAAACTGCATCTCTCAAGGTATTCAAAATGATATTCAGAAAGTTTGTTAACCCTTTATGTGTTTCACAGGAATAGCAGCAAAGTGAAGGGGAAAATTTGTAACCCAATTTCTCTAGAGTAAGGAAATACCTCATATGTGTATGTCAAGTGTTCGGCGGATGCAGTAGAGGGCTCAGAAGGAAAGGAGCAACAATGGGATTTTGGAGAGTGAAGTTTTCTGAAAAGTTTTTTGGGGGGCATGTCACATTTAGTAAGCCCCTATGGTGCCAGAACAGCAAAAAAAAAAAAAAAAACACCCACATGGCATACTATTTGGGAAACTACATCCCCTCAAGGAACATAACAAGAGATACAGTGAGCCTTAGCACTCCACTGGTGATTGATGACTTTTCGGTATAGTCAGATTTGTAAGTGAATTTTTTTTCACTAAAATGCTTTTTTTTCCCACCAAATTTACCATTTTTACAAGAGGTAATAGAAGAAAATGCCCCCCAAAATTTGTAACCCCCTTTCTTCTGAGTATGGAAATACCCCATGTGTTGACGTAAAATGCTCTGCGGGCGAACTACAATGCTCAGAAGAGAAGGAGCCACATTTGGCTTTTTGAAAGGAAATTTAGCTGAAATGGTTTTTGGGGGGCATGTCACATGGGGCCATAACAGCAAAAAGAAAAAAAAAACAACATGGCACACTAGTTTGGAAACAACACACCTTAAGGAATGTAACAAGGGGTACAGTGAGCCTTAACACCCCACAGGTGTTTGTCGACTTTTTGTTAAATTCGAAGGTGTAAATTAAAAAATTTTTTACACTAAAAAGCATTTTTTCCCCCCAAATTTACAATTTTTACAAGAGGTAATAGGAGAAAATGCCCCCCCATTTCTTCTGAGTATGGAAATACCCAATGTGTGGACGTAAAGTGCTCTGCAGGCGCACTATAATGCTCAGAAGAGAAGGAGCTCCATTAGTCTTTTGGAGAGAGAATTTTTTGGGGCCATGTGCGTTTACAAAGCCCTCCGTGGTGCCAGAACAGTGGACCCCCCCCCCCCCCACACACATGTGGAAACTACACCCCTCTCAGAATTTAATAAGAGGGGCAGTAAGCATTTACACCACACTGGTTGTGCAAATGAAAAATAAAATTTTTCATTTTCAACAACTACAGTTCCAAAGATCTGTCAGACACCTGTGGGGTGTAAATGCTCACTGTATCCCTTATTACATTCCGTGAAGGGTGTAGTTTCCAAAATGTGGTCACATTTTGGAACCACTGTTCTGGTACTATGGGGGCTTTGTAAACACACATGGCCTTCAATTCCAGACACATTCTCTCCCCAAAAGCCCAATGGAGCTCCTTCTCTTCTGAGCATTGTAGTGCGCTGGCGGAGCACTTTACATCCACATATGGGGTATGTTCTTACTCAGAAGAAATGGTGTTACAAAGTTTTAGGGGCTTTTTTTTCCTATTTTCCCTTGTGAAAATGAAAAATGTAGGGTAACACCAGCATTTTAGTGCAAAAAAAGGTATTTTTTTCCTTTTTACATCCAACTTTAACGAAAATTCGTCAAACACCTGTGGGGTGTTTAGGCTCACTATACCCCTTTGTTACCTTCCGAGAGGGGTGTAGTTTCCAAAGTGGGTATTTATTTTTTTGCATGTATGTCAGAACCGCTGTAAAATCAGCCACCCCTGTGCAAATCACCAACTTAGGCCTCAAATGTACATAGTGCGCTCTCACTCCTGAGCCTTGTTGTGCGTCCGCAGAACATTTTACACCCACATATGCGGTATTTCCGTACTCGGGAGAAATTGCTTTACAAATTTTGGGGGTCTTTTTTTCCTTTTACCTCTTGTGAAAATGAAAAGTGTGGGGCAACACCAGCATGTTAATGCAAAAATATATATTTTTTAACAATAACATGTTGGTGTAGACCCCAACTTTACCTTTTCATAAGGGGTAAAAGGAGAAAAAGCTATTTCTCCCGAGTTTCTACAGTGCCACCTCCCTCCTGCTGCTAAAGGTCCGAGACGGCACCTATCACCCTTTTTTCCAGGTCACCAGGGACCCGATTGACCCGGAATGGCCGCAAATCACCGATTTGAATTGATAGTCGATTTTCGGCGATCACCAATATGGAGGGTCTCAGGACCCCTCCAGGTGTTTGCAAGGGGTGCCTGCTGAATGATTTCAGCAGGCATCCTGGTCCGGTCCCCGCCCCCGACACAGGTATGCCCTCCGTCTCCAACAGGATAAAGGGATACTTCTAGACATCTTATCCCTGCTGTACCTGGCGTTCATTTAGAGCATCAGGTGCAGCGCATGAGGCTTGTGATGTCACGGCCGTGCCCCCTTAAAGGAAAATTGTCAGCTTTCTCCCCCCACACTAACCAGCGGTACTGGCTGGTAGTGCGGGGGATGCTAATCAGTTTGGTCCTTACCATACCCAGATCCGCCGCGCCGTACGGACGTAATCTTCTATTTTCAGAATATGCAAATGAGGTGCTAACTCATCAATATTCCCCCCCTCCCTCCGCCTCTCCCTCTTCTCCCCGCTCTGTAATGAAGAGAGAGGGGAGGAACATTGATGAGCTGGGTGGCGCTGCGGACGGCGGCACTGACGTCAGAGTGCAAGTTAGCCCGGCTGGTACCAGTTAGCACCTAATTTGCATATTCCGAAAATAGAAGACTACGGCCGAATGGCGAAGCGGATCCGGGCACGGTAAGGACCAAACTGATCAGTGTCCCCCACACTACCAGCCAGTATCGCTGGTTAGTGCGGGGGAAGAGAGCTGACAGTTTTCCTTTAATGCAAGTCTATGGGAGGGGGCGTGGTGGCTGTCACGCCCCTTCCCATAGACTTGCATCGTGACGTCACAAGCGGGGTGTGGCTGTGACGTCACAAGACCCCGCACCGCCAGTTCGCTCCGTGCATCGGATGTCTGGGGTGCTGCAGCCGAGATTGCGAGGGTCCCCAGCGGTGGGACCCCCCGTGATCAGACATCTTATCTCCTATCATTTGGATAGGGGATAAGATGTCTAGGGGCAGAGTACCCCTTTAACACTTTATCATTCTATTATATATATATATATATATATATATATATATATATAACAACAAAGGCTTCTTCAGGCTCTGAGACAGATATATACATCACACTGCTCTTCTGGGTACTGTGTGTATCCGTGGCAGTAGGAGTCCTTCCCAATGGTGTCATTTTCCGATGCGATATATTTCCTGTGTTGCTTTTTAGTGGTGTATTACAGTGTTGCTCATTCCAGCTGCAGAAGGTAGAGCTATGGGAGGGGGGTCTTCAGTATGGAGCTATTTAAGCACATTTGGGGACAAGTAGATTCCGGCCAAATGCTGAATGTTCAGTTGCGTTGGCCTGTACTGTAGATAATCACCAAATAATAACAATCGCTCACTGAAAACTACTGCGCTTTACAAGAGTTCAGCGTTGAAGCTCTAAGCATAACACCTCGGAATATACTGATCCGGACCAACAAAAGCAAATCCAACTCCAAACCATCAATGTGGGCACCAAGAGATTAAAGGGGTACTCCGGCACCAAGACATCTTATCCCCTATCTAAAGGATAGGGGATAAGATGCCTGACCGCGGGGGTCCCGCCGCTGGGGACCCCCGTGATCTTCCACGCCGCACCCCGTTAGAATCAGCCCCGGAGGGTGTTCCCTCCGGGTCTGATTACTAGCGATCACAGGGTCGGAGCATAGTGACATCATGGCTCCGCCCCTGTGTGATGTCACGCTCCGCTCTTTCAATGCAAGCCTATGGAGGGGGCGTGACAGCTGTCACGCCCCCTCCATAGGCTTGCATTGAGGGGGCGGAGCCGTGACGTCACATGGGACAGAGCCGTGACATCACTATGCTCCGTCCCTGTGATTGCTAGTAATGGGACCCTGAGCGAACACGCTCCGGGGGCTGATTCTAATGGGGGGCGGCGTGGAAGATCACGGGGGTCCCCAGCGGCGGGACCCCCGCGGTCAGGCATTTTATCCCCTATCCTTTAGATAGGGGATAAGATGTCTTAGCGCCGGAGTACCCCTTTAACAGTTTAAATGGGAAAATAGCCCCAATAAACAACATTTCATACGGTTATGACACAACCGTCTGCATTTCTGGATCATGGATCTAACCAGAAAGTTTTTCCCATGACCTCCCCTGCCATGCCGATATTAAACAATGGCTATCACTAAGTTCTTATTGGCCTGAAATTGTTGTAGCTCATGAGAAGGAACGGCACTGAGATATAGAAACTTAAAGTCATTAAAGGGGTACTCCGGTGGGAAACTATTTTTTTTTATATCAACTGGCTCCAGAAAGTTAAAGAGATTAGTAAATTACTTCTATTTAAAAATCTTAATCCTTCCAGTACTTATCAGCTGCTGTGTGCTCCAGAGGAAGTTGTGTAGTTCTTTCCAATCTTACCACAGTGCTCTCTGCTGACACCTCTGTCTGTGTCAGGAACTGTCCAGAGTAGGAGCAAATCCCCATAGCAAACCTCTTCTTCTCCGGACAATTCCTGACATGCACAGAGGTGGCAGCAGAGAGCATTGTGGTTAGACTCGAAAGAACTATACAACTTCCTGTGGAGCATACAGCAGCTGATAAGTATTGGAAGGATTACGATTTTTTTTTATAGAAATAATTTGCAAATCTGTATAACTTTCTGGCAGCAGTTGATTTAAAAATAATCAAAAATTTTTGGCATACACTAGGCCCATGGACATCTATGTGGCCTCCAATATCTAGGAAAGTGTTTCCCAACCATGGTGCCTCCAGCTGTTGCAAAACTAAAACTCCCAGAATGCCCGGACAGCCGTTGGCTGTCCGGGCATGCTGGGAGTTGTAGTTTTGTAACAGATGGAGGCACCCTGGTTGGGAAACACTAGTGTAGGATTTTTGTTCTCCAATCATCTTTGGCCAAATAGAAGTAATATATACAGTCAAGGAAACGTATTCACTTACTTAAACAACACTTTGGTCAAAACCCCATAGCAAAACCCTATAGCAAACCTCTTCTTCTCCGGAAAATTCCTGACATGCACAGAGGTGGCAGCAGAGAGCATTGTGGTTAGACTCGAAAGAACTACACAACTTCGTGTGGAGCATACAGCAACTGATAAGTACTGGAAGGGTTTAGGTTTTTAAATAGAAGTACCAATGAGAAGGAGAAGTGTAGGAAGTTGTAAAGACAGTTGTTTTGTGACTTGGTGCTAAGTTGGTTCTAAGATGTCATTATAAGGCCACCTCTGAATGTAAGGTGAAAGCCAGAGGTGATCCAATGAGACAATAGATGACAGAGACGTCTGGATGCCCCTGCCCTCTCGCTTCTACCTGCCCTCGTCTGTATGCACCGCACAATTTGAATAAAGAAGACCCTTTTGGCGAGTGCCGTCTCTGTCATCTACACAGATCTCAGCTGGGCTGTCTGGCTTGTAGCTGTGACATCACGTCACACTCTCCGAAAGCAAAGCTCCCCCTCCTGCTCCACCCCTCCCCTCCTGTCTGCTCGGGACGAGACCAGTAATGTAAAGAAGGGGAGCACATATTACTGCTCATTAGATTTTATGGCAGCCAAAGGCTGTCCGGGAATGCTGGGAGTTATACTTTTGAACAGCTAAAGGAACCCTGTTTTGGAAACACTTGGTTAGACTGTTCCTGTTTTACCCTTATGGCTGTGAGGTCATGTTGACTTGTTCTATGTAAGTATTGATGCCTTTAATGGAGAGATTCTACAACTGGATGATAGTATAGAGTAAAGGTTTTCATTGCTGCATTTTCAACCATTATTTCCACTGCACAGTACAGTAGGTGATGTACAGACCCCCCTTTACTCCCTTTTCCCCTTTTTCAGTATGAGTCAAGGTACTTGACTGGACCTAAGTCAATGTTGCTATGGCCAATGACAATAGGAAAAGCCATTGACATTGCAGGTAGGGTAGGAACTGGAAACGGATCCTGCAGTGCAGTCAGGCCATGGTCAGTAACGTTGGTCAGACAAGATCACATATGGAGTACGGAGGAGTTAAAGGGGCACTTCGCCCCTAGACATCTTATCCCCTATCCAAAGGATAGGCAATAAGATGTCTGATCACGAGGGTCCTGCCACTGGGGCACCCCAGACATCCCATGCACGGAGCAAACTTCTCTCCGTGCCGGATGACTGGCCATGTGGGCGGAGGTATGTGACGTCACGGTCACACCACGCTCATGACATCCCGTCCATGCCCCCTGAATGCAAGTCTATGGGAGGGGGCGTGACGGACGTCACGCCCCCTCCCATAGACTTGCATTGAGGGGGTGTGGCCGTGATGTCACAAGCCTCCGGCACTGCACCCGATGCTCTAAACGAGTGACGCAGGGAGACCCCCACGATCAGACATCTTATCCCCTATCCTTTGGGGCTGAGTACCCTTTTAATTGAGCCTAGTCAGGCAAGCCAAAAAGGGTCATGTAAAAAAAAAAAGGCCCAAAAAGGCCTAAAGTGATATGGACAAGGCCAGACCCATATCATCTGTATGTTGCATTAGTAGGAAAGTAGCAGGAGATCTTCAGGAGTTAAGTTTCATGTCCGTCCCATAAACGAACAGATGGATCCTGAATCCCACAATGTTTAATAAATAACGCTTTATCCCGAAACTCTTCATCATTAATTTGGTATGAAAACCAATCCAGCCTCAATTATCAAATATGAAAGTGGATGTGAGTCACTTGGCCGGCTGGGCCTTCTTTCTTTCCAGTCTGTTTTATAACAGCAGCCCCCTGTTGATCCTTGGCCTTCTTTCTAGTTCTGCTGATTGCATTCCAATGGTATCTGAATTCCCTTAGCGCTCCGGCCTGCGCCAAAATTATTAGCTACTCTGTGGACCTACTGTATTATCCGAGTGGAAGAAGGATTCCTTATATCCCCTATTACGAAAGGCTCCTCCGTCTCTCCGTGACACTTGCACTAGTTGGAGTTACAAACTGTAGTTAAAACTTTATTGAAAACTTTTTAGTTTTAATTAAATCTCCTGCCGGATACCAAAACGAACAGCCGCGAAGAATGGTCCTATAAACGCCCATGTTAAAATGGCACAGTTACAGTAAATTTATGGGAAATGCAAGTTACCATTATTTTGATATAATAGGGTAGGTGAAGTAAGACGACTTTGGATGGGGCTGATGGAAGCAGAGAGAGGTCTCAGCCTTTGTTCAATTGGCTTTTGCAGCGTCTTACTGGGATCCCTGCTGGGCTTGTGGTTAGGTGACATTCGTCACATAGATAATTGTGGTGTTTTATACTGTTACTTTTTGTGAATTCGGGTAGAAAACAGACATGGCGCACATCTACAATCTTGTATAATGATCTGATTGCTTCTCAGCACAATATCAAAAACTAACAGGTTGTTATTATACATTTTTGATCAAAAAGTACAAGCCCACTCGCCACGTCAAGGCCACCTATTTAGAGTGGGTCCCTAACGTCCCTAGCATAAAATGGCGTAGCACTGGGCGGCGACCACCACTGCCGCAACACCAGTGCCCACAGGGGGAACGACCCACTGGCAGAGCGGCCCCAGTGCTACCCAAACCAGTCCATGGGTCGCACCCGCCCGCAGACACAGCGCCACGGCAGCAACGGACGCCGAACAGCACCACACCAGTGTGAAGCAGAGAGAGGTCTCAGCCTTTGTTCCATTGGCTTTTGCAGCGTCTTACTGGGATCCCTGCTGGGCCTGTGGTTAGGTGACATTCGTGACATAGATAATTGTGGTGTTTTATACTGTTACTTTTTGTATTGTTGAAATCGTAATGTACCAGATATGGCTGTGGCAGTTTCTCAGTACCCATGTACCAGCTGCAATCTATGTGACCGAGAAAGCCCTCTGCTACGTTTAGCGTACTGTGAGTTAAACATCGCAACTGTTTTTGTGTATTACTGGAGAAAAGGAGGTTGTCGAGCACTCGGGATATGAAGGTAAAATCAATACTTGTTTTATTGACAATCTTCGGACAAGGATCAAAAACAGAAATAACATCTGACGCGTTTTGCACCTAGGTGCTTATATGGTAGCCCTTGGGGGGTGTTGGTAGAGGGGGTATTGTTTCGGTAAATGAGGGGTTAATGTTAACCCTATAGTTCGTGACGCCAGGCTGAGGGCTAATATGCTGAGGTAATCCTCTGGCCTATCGCCGCCCTTCCCAGAAACGATAGGTGCATGTAATGAAATGACTGAAGGTCCACAATGTACTTGAACTTGGGTAACTTTACTTAAGTGCTTGCGGTACATCCAATGAACAATGACAGTCTCAGGAATACAGTCTTTATATAGCTCAATCACTGACAATTGTTGCGGACCTTGAAATAAATTAAAGTCTCTGAATTTAGGGTAATTATTACAGATCCGTCCGGATTTAGGGTATAGATAAGGTCCGGTGATCCTGCAGAGTGCGTGGGGATTGATACACTCAGAATTTAGAAGTTATCGGCCGTCGCCGCAAGGTTCAGGCCTAGACTCACTGATTTCAGCAGCGCAGATGCTTCTTGCTTGCTTGCACAGGAACAAGAGAGCGAGAACATGGCCGCCACTTCCTTATATGGGCAGGGGGCAGGGCTAATCTGATTGGTCTGAACATCCGTCATTCACTGTTACAATGAGTGATGGGATTGACTACATCACAAGGACCTCCAAAGGTCCTAAAGCAGAAATACCATAGAGTTCACTTAACCACGTAACCCGCAGGTCCTGCTACGCTACAGACAGGTAATTAACTATTTATAGGGCATTTATATAATATTTACATGCTTCCTAAGTAAGCTATTGGAGCAATAACTATCTGGATGAGAGGTGACTAGGGGTGAACTAGACAATGGGGACCCCGACATCCTAGGGACTCTGGCTAAGGGGACCCACACACGCAGGTACCGGATAGGATACGGTACCGGGGCACCACACTTAGTCATAGACTAAGTCGTTAGTCTACGACTAAGCACCTAGGTGTGAAACGCGTCAGACATTATCTCTGTTTTTGATCCTTGTCTGAAGATTGTCAATAAAGCATTGATTTTACCTGCATATCCTGAGTGCTGGACAACCTTCTTTTCTCCAGTTGTGCACATAGCCGAGGGCAGGACCAGCGTGTCCGTGTACAGGTGAGGCAGTGAGATTGGGAGGAAGTGAGCGGTGTATACCCACATACTGTTTTTGTGTATTACATTGCACTAAAAGCATACACTGAGATATTACAAGAGTGTAAGGGTTAAATATTTGCAAATGCCTTCTAAGGATAAGTGATGTCAGGTCACATGGTATTCCTCAGTTAAAGGGGTACTCTACCCCAACGATCTCCCTGCTGCACCTTGCATTCGTTTAGAGCATCGGGTGCAGCGTCGGAGGCTCATGATGTCACAGCCACGCCCCCTCAATGCAAGTCCCATAGATTTGCATTGAGGGGGCGTAGCAACGATGTCACGAGCGGGGCGTGACCGTGACGTCACGAGCCTCCGCCCTGCATCGCCAGTCATTCAGCACGGAGCGAATTTCACTCTGTGCACCGTATGTCTGGGGTGCCACAGCCGAGCTCGCAGGGGTCCCGCTGCCCTATCCTTTGGATAGGGGATAAGATGTCTAGGGGCAGAGTACCCCTTTAAGCTTTCTATGCAGAAGTTTATAGAACAGCTATGGGAAGAGTCCTTAGTTCAACCTCCAATCAGGATAGGTCTAAGATTTTGCCAGCCCCAGCTGAGTAGATCAGTCAGTCGGTATAAAGTGTCTGTACCCAGTCCTCCTAGGTTCAGTTAGAAAAGTTGGTGTCTGGTCTAGAGTGCAGTAAGGTTCAGGTCAAAAGAGAGGGAGAAAGAGAAGGTCAAGTTCAGCGTACCACCTGAGAGAAGTCCAAGCCTCCTCAGAGTCCTGTATCCTGTTACCAACAAGTCACAAGTCCTCTTGCAGTTGCAAGTTCCATCACCCGAGACAGATCTGAAACGCATGCACAGTGATGACAGCACTGGAGAGTGTTTAAAGAGGTATATCGCAGGGGTCCTGCCGCTGGGACCCCCGCGACCTCGGTGCAGCCCCCGGCAATCTGTGCCTTCCCTACACCTGGCACGGCCACGCCCCTTGTGATGTCACTCCACACCCCCTCCATTCATGTCTATGGGAGGGGGCGTGGCATGAAAGGCTATAAACTTAAAGTATAAACTTTATCTATTGCCCGGGGGTTGCCCATTGCCTAGCCAATCGATGGCTGAAGAGATTTTGTTATTTGTGGGCCAAAATTGCCTGTAAGGTAAAGTAGACTGGTTCTTCTCGGTCACGACAACCAGCATGGCCTACACCTGGACTGTTCCTCTAATGTAGTTGCTTTGGGAGACAGTAGGGTCTTTGTCCCAAAGTAGCTTTAGATATTCCACCATTCCCTCACCATACCTAGGGCTACAGGACTATATATGGCGAGAAGGTGAAAACATCCTACACTGGGAACAGGAAAAATGAGAGACTCGGTGCTCTAGTATGGTATGGATTTGCTCTTGGCAGAACAGATTGGTGTCCCTTGGGTACCCTCAGAGTGAGGATTTTGGAGGTGCAGGCTTCACATGGGACCAAACAACATTTAAAGGGGTACTCCAGTGGAAAACATTTTTTTTTTAAATCAACTGGTGCCAGGAAGTTAAACAGATTTGTAAATTACTTCTATTAAAAAATCTAAACCCTTCCAGTACTTATCAACTGCTGTATGCTCCACAGGAAGTTCTTTTCTTTTTTAATTTCCTTTCTGTCGGACCACAGTGCTCTCTGCTGACCCCTCTGTCCATGTCAGGAACTGTCCAGAGGAGGAGAGGTTTGCTATGTGGATTTGCTCCTACTCCGGTCAGCAGAGAGCACTGTGGTCCGACAGAAAGGAAATTCAAAAAGAAAGGAACTTCCTCTGTAGTAGACAGCAGCTGATAAGTACTGGAAGGATTAATATTTTTTTTAATAGATGTCATTTACAAATCTGTTTAACTTTTTGGTACCAGTTGATTAAAAATAAAATAATAATAATAAGTAAAAAAAAAAGGGTAGTGCTGGCATCTGGGGATTTGGAGGCAAGTAATGTTTCAGAGGAAAAGCTTAAAGGGGTACTCCGGTGAAAAACTTTTTTTTTTTAAATCAACTGGTGCCAGAAAGTTAAACAGATTTGTAAATTACTTCTATTAAAAAATCTTAATCCTTCCTGTACTTATTAGCTGCTTTTCCGTTTGATACTCAGAGCTGTCTGCTGACATCATGAGCACAGTGCTCTCTGCTGACATCTCTGTCCATTTTAGGAACTGAACAGGGTAAAAGGAAATCCCCATAGCAAACATATGCTGTTCTGGACAGTTCATAAAATGGACAGAGATGTCAGCAGAGAGCACTGTGCTTGTGATGTCAGCAGACAGTTCTGTGTTCCAAAAAGAAAATAATTTCCTCTGTAGTATTCAGCAGCTGATAAATACTGGAAGGATTAAGATTTTTTAATAGAAGTAATTTACAAATCTGTTTAACTTTCTGGCACCAGTTGATTTAAAAAAAAAAAAAAAAAAAGTTTTTCACCGGAGTACCCCTTTAATCAGAGATGTATACTTATAAGGGAAGATTTATCAAAACCAGTGTAGAGGAGGAGCGGTGCAGTTGCCCATAGCAACCAATCAGATTTCTTCTTTGATTTTCAAAGAGACCTGTGGAAAATGAAAGAAGCGATCTGATTGGTTGCTATGGGCAACTGCACCGCTCCTCCTCTACACTGGTTTTGATAAATCTCTCCCATAGAGGTTTAAGAGGGCCGCCATGAGAGAGCTGTCAGTATTGGACACCATTCCTCTGCCTTCCTTGGAGTCACATTATATACCGAACACACATTTTATTTCACATATTGCAGTTTGCTACGACCGGCTACAATTTTCCTACTAAGGCTGGGTTCACACTGTGGAATTTCTGGGCAGAATTTCTGCCGAAGATCATGTCGGCGGCACTAGGACCATGCAGACTGCATTGCCGCCCCCATAGATCTCAATGCATTTCTGAGAAGATCTCCCAAAAGATCTACCATGAAATGCATTGCCGTCTATGGAGAATCTGTGCGGAATTTCTTCAAGTGGAAATTGAATGAAAGCCCAATGCACTTCTATTGGAGTCCGCACTCCCATTCACACTTCGGAATTTCCGCTTGCGGAATTCCGCTAGGGGAATTCCGCAAGCGGAAATTCCGCAAGCGGAAATTCCGAAGTGTGAATGGGAGTGCGGAATCCAATAGAAGTGTATTGGGCTTTCGTTTGAGGCGAAATTCCACTTGCGGAAATTCTTGCGTGTGAAAAGACCCTAAGGCTAGGTTCACACTACGGAATCTCGAGACAGAATTTCTGCTGGAGATCTAGCCGGCGGCACTAGGAGCGCATGGACTGCATTGCCGTCCTCATAGACGGTAATGCATTTCTGGGTGGATCTTTTGGGAGATCTGCTCAGAAATGCATTGACATCTATGGGGACGGCAATGCAGTCTGCACGGTCCTAGTGCCGCCGACTTGATCTCCGGCAGAAATTCTGCCCAGAAATTCCACAGTGTGAACCTAGCCTAATGGGCTGAGTCGACTGAGGTTTTCTAGAGGACGAGGCAGATGACGGCAAGATCCCATTTTCTTCCTGGATACCATGATGACATAGCTCTTCTATAAGATCGTTCTGCCAGCAAACCCTGGAATGCTAAACGCATGCATTACTGCAAATGTATATACCCATTTTTTTTAGGGAGGAACCCGACCACTGGAACCTCCAGCAACTCACTTGTCCTCGGAGCTGAGTGTCCCAGCCAATCACAGGCTGAGATAGGATCCCCGTTTCAGGTGGTGAGGGGTGGGGACCTGAGTGCTCTGAGGATGGGCGAGTTGCTCCAAGGGTTTCCAAGGGTGAGGGCCGGAACGCTCCATGGACTGGAGATCACAGGGGATCTCAGCTGTCGGGCCCCCCACAATCAAAAACGTACCCTTTTAACATATCGCAGTGAGCGATATAGTTGCTTGGAATTTGGGGCTGGTACTACCCCATCTCATTGACACAGAGGACAAGGAACCCTTGATGATCTAAATCTTAGCACAACCCTTCTAGGGTAGATTCACTCATTATTTGTGGAATCTCCAACCCCGTTTACTAATATAAAAAAAAATATTTTTAAATTGTCATTGCGAACATCTTACAAACAACTCCTAATGTACTTGTAAACCACTTCATTTACCAAAAATTACCACAGAAAAACTGCTCTAAAGTCTTGGCCACTGGGTGTCTCCCTTCCCTGCAGTCTCCTCTCCACTGCCTATCATAAGGGAAATCTGTCTCTAGTAACACGTAGACAGGACAAATTACAGGAGACAGTGTGGGGTTTACCATGTGCTATGGGCAGGAGAGAGAAAGAGCTTGAGGAAGCCTGAGCTGAGTGTCTGCTCAAGATGGTTGACCTTAAGGTCTTCCGTGTGTTTTAGGTAAGGGATGCATTTTTTGTTAAGAGTTTGTGGGGTCTGCTAGATACTGAGCTGACAGGAGGAGCTTTTATTATATTTAAATACGTATAATAAATATTTTAAAAATAATTTTTTTTTTAAGGGCCAGATAGGAGGGGCAGCACATTCCCTGGTTGTCCATCCTATTTTCATAATCGATTAATTGCCGATTAATCATTTCGTTTTTTCAGCCCTAGTTGACACTGTCGCTCATAAGTAGTGTTGAGCGGCATAGGCCATATTCGAATTCGCGATATTTCGTGAATATATGGACGAATATTCGTCATATATTTGCAAAATTCGCATATTCGTAATATTCAAGTTTTATTTTCGCATATGCGAAAATTCGCGTATGCGAATATTAGCATATGCGAAAATTAGCATAGACCAAAATTAGTATAAGCGAAAATTGCCATATGCGAAAATTCGCTCGCCAGTCTCACACAGTAGTATTAGAGCCTTCTTTACACCACACAAGCTGGAAGCAGAGAGGGATGATCACTGTGATGTGTACTGTGAAAAAAACAAAAAAAAACGAATATTCGTAATTACGAATATATAGTGCTATATTCGCGAATATTCGCAAATTCGCGAATATGCGATATTCGCGAATAAAATTTGCATTGCGAATATTCGCGAGCAACACTACTCATAAGGTACATGAAGGCTATCTTTTCATCTTTGACCCCCATAAAGATCATGGAAGCTGTCCCTTGTGCAACTACTAGTGTACCTACTGCTGTACATCCACAGTGCTGATTGTAATCTCTCCCTCTCTTTAGCTTCTCAACAGTAGCTCAGTGCATAACCCATTCCTTGCTATCATTCAGTGGGCTCCAAACTGCAGCCCTCCCGATATTGCAAAACTATATCTCTCAGCATGCCCAGTTATGCCCAGGTAGCAACATCTGGGGGGGAGCTGCAGTTTCTCAGTTTGGATTTCACTGCTGTAATTGTCCAGAGAAGTAAGGGAGGAAGTAACTATGTGAGCACTACTATAGAACAGCCCAGCTATGGTCCTATCTAGTGTTGAGCGGCATAGGCCATATTCGAATTCGCGAATATTCGCGAATATATGGACGAATATTCGTCATATATTCGCGAATATTCGCATAATCGTTATATTCTCGTTTTATTTTCACATATGCGAAAAGTCACGTATGCGAAAATCAACATATGTGAATATTAGCATATACAAAATTAACATACGCGACAATTCGCATATGCGAAAATTAGCATATGCTATTTTTCGCATATGCGAATTTTCGCACGCCAGTCTCACACAGTAGTATTAGAGCCTTCTTTACACCACACAAGCTGGAAGCAGAGAGGGGTGATCACTGTGATGTGTACTGTGAAAAAAAAAAACAAAAAAAAAAAACGAATATTCGTAATTACGAATATATAGCGCTATATTCGCGAAATTCGCGAATTCGCGAATATGCGATATTCGCGAATAATATTCGAATTGCGAATATTCGTGAGCAACACTAGTCCTGTCGCCTGAAATGGAGAGAACGAGAAGTAGCTGTGCACCTTGCAGTGGGATCTCAGGAGCTCAATAACAGCAGAGAGAACCCAAAAATCATCTTGTCACCGTTCTGAAGGTTTTATCCAACAAAAATCTTGTGTAACGACAGATACGCTTCGAATCCACGAAATACCTGATCTGTTGCTAGAAGTTGCAATGAGTAAACTCTGCTGGCGCGTAAATTTCGTTGCAGATTTTTCGGTCACTTTTGTTGATATGTCACAACCTTATGCCAAACAAATTATAGGACTGATACCAGAAAATGTTTTATTTGTAACCTGTCAGAGCACAAAGGCCAAAGAAAAGACAAAGAGAAGAGGTGTTAGGGCATCCTACATGGGGGGGACAACATTAAGATAAGGCGAAGCAAGAAAACTGAGGGATTTGTTACAGATTAAAGAGTAATAGGGGTCAGATATCTGGGTCAGTCTGGTCCAGTATATTTAGTGTGTCCATGTAATGGGTCATAAATTCACATAGTAGCATAAAAAGGTGCTGTGATCATATCCTAAAGCAGTGTTTCCCAACCAGGGCGCCACTAGCTGTTGCAAAACAACAACTCCCAGCATGCCCGGACAGCCTTCGGCTGTCCGGGCATGCTGGGAGTTGTCGTTTTGCAACAGCTGGAGGCACCCTGGTTGGGAAACACTGTCCTAAAGTCTACCTAGTGGGGATCATACAATGGTGTAACCAGTGCGGCAAAACATTAAAGGGGTACTCCGCCCCTAGACATCTTATCCCCTATCCAAAGGATAGGAGATAAGATGTCAGATCGCCGGGGTCCCGCTGCTGGGGACCCCGGGGATCGCTGCTGCAGCACCCCGCTATCATTACTGCGCAGAGCGAGTTCGCTCTGCACGTAATGACGGGCAATACAGGGGCCGGAGCATCGTTACGTCACGGCTCCGCCCCTCGTGATGTCACGGCCCGCCCCCGTCAAGTCTGTGGGAGGGGGCGTGGTGGTCGTCACGCCCCCTGCCATAGACTTGCATTAAGGGGACGGACCGTGATGTCATGAGGGGCGGAGCCATGACGTCACGCTGCTCCAGCCCCTGTATCGCCCGTCATTACGTGCAGAGCGAACTCGCTCTGTGCAGTAATGATGGCGGGGTGTCGCAGCAGCGTTCTCCGGGTCCCCAGCAGCGGGATTGCAGCGATCTAACATCTTATCCCCTATCCTTTGGATAGGGGATAAGATGCCAGGGGTATTTCAGGAAAAAAAAAAATTTTTTTTATATATCAACTGGCTCCAGAAAGTTAAACAGATTTGTAAATTACTTCTATTAAAAAATCTTAATCCTTTCAATAATTATCAGCTGCTGAAGTTGAGTTGTTCTTATCTGTCTGGCGACAGTGCTCTCTGCTGACATCTCTGTCGGTCTCGGGAACTGCACAGAGTAGAAGAGGTTTGCTATGGGGGTTTGCTTCTAAACTGGGCGGTTCCCGAGACAGGTGTCATCAGAGAGCACTTAGACAGAAAAGAACAACTCAACTTCAGAAGCTCATAAGTACTGAAAGGATTAAGTTTTTTTAATAGAAGTAATTTACAAATCTGTTTAACTTTCTGGAGCCAGTTGATATATAAAAACGACTTGATGCAATGATGGTTTACCCGTATATATACTTCTTTTATAAGCTTCCAAATTGCTTCATACTTGCATTGTATTTTACGCACAGCTGACTGGGAACAACCAACATCTTCTGCCGCACTCTGTGTTGGATTTCCATCTCGGCTGAGTTGTAGAATCTTTTCCTCTTATACAATTGATACAAGAAAAACAGAGTGCAGGGCGCCCCTAGTGCAGCTCTGTAAAGGTACATTCCACACCAATTTAAATGTGGACACTAATGGTGTAACTTTTCTGGTTGCACAAAACTGTAGGCACATCTCAAATGACAGACTCTTTCAATCACTTCCACCTTAGCTCCTTCGGGGTTACTCCATAGTCCTCCTCATGGTGGACAGGGGGTTCTGTAGACAAACTCTCACCCTGGACCCGGCTTTTTACAGACTGGGATCCAACGGGGGCTTATGGGTTTAAAGTTGGAATTTTTGAGCCGCTTGTAACCTCTGATAGAAATCTATATCCAGTAGCATAAAGTGCAACGCGTTTCAGCCCTCTCTGGGGATATAACTTAGAAAGGCCGACACAATTAACGTCTCATTAGTTAAAGGGGTACTCCAGTGGAAAACTTAAAAAAAAAAAAAATCAACTGGTGCCAGAAGGTTAAACAGATTCGTAAATTAATATAAAGCAAAGAAGTGATATTCGGCACTGCTATTCGTAGGCTCTAGCGGGGAGTCATGTATGACGCTTGTACGGAGAAGTATGATTAGAGATATGGTGGTGCTCTGATACTTGGCAAAAAGTTCAAATCTTCAAAAGGCAATGAAGGAATGGAATGAATCGGCAACTCACCAGTCTTCTCTTCGGAAAGGTTCCTTTATTTCAAAACATACTCACAGCATGAAATGCAGATAGGGAGAGGGATCAGTGCAGGGGGGGTAAAAAGTAGTAGGCGACAGATTCTGTTTCACTCGTTATACGTGCTTCATCCGGCCAGATTCGTAAATTACTTCTATTAAAAAATCTTACACCTTCCAGTACTTTTTAGCTGCTGAATACTACAGAGGAAATTATTTTCTTTTTGGAACACAGAGCTCTCTGTTGAAACACAAGCCCAGTGCTCTCTGCTGACATCTCTGTCCATATTAGGAACTGTCCAGAGCAGCATATGTTTGCTATGGGGATTTTCTCCTACTCTAGACAGTTCTTAAAATGGACAGAGATGTCAGCAGAGAGCACTGTGCTCGTGATTCAGCAGAGAGCTCTGTGTTCCAAAAAGAAAAGAATTTCCTCTGTAGTATTCAGCAGCTAATAAGTACTGGAAGGATTAAGATTTTTTTAACAGAAGTAATTTACAAATCTGTTTAACTTTCTGGCACCAGTTGATTAAAAAAAAAAAAGTTTTCCACCAGAGTACCCCTTTAAGGTCATGTTTTCTATCAATAGGCCAAGTCCACAGCTTGGTAAGATCTGTAAGTTCTTGTTTTTCCTTTTTATAGGTAGAATAAGTCCCATTTTTAGATTTATTTCAGGATTTATTTTAGAAATGAAAATTACAAGGCGGTTCCTTATTTCTTTTCTCAATCTTGAGTGATTCCATAATTTTTTCCTTTACATTATATAGATTAACATCCGACCATTAATAAAATAATTTCCTCTTACTTGTTTCATCAAGCAGAATGTTCAGTTGTTGAACATTGTTACAAAGTAAAAGAGCTGACCGTGAATATAAGATAGCTGTGCGCCAAATGCTTGTTCAGCTGACCCCTGCTAAACATGTGCACACTAGACATAGCTGAGCGTGCATGATTTGGGGAGAGGGGAGAAAGCTGCTGTCAGACAGCTCTGGAGGAGTCTGGCAGCAGCTTAAAACACAAGAATTAGGCTAAGTTTCCACTTGGTTTCTTTCTGGCAGTTTTTGGAATACGGCCACTGCAGTTTTGAGCCAAAGCCAGAAGTGTATTCAAAAGGAATAGGACATATAAAGGAAGGACTTACACTTCTCCTCCCGTATGGATCCACTTCTGACTTTGGCACAAAAACTGCAGTGGCAGATATCCAAAAACTGCCAGAAAAAAACCCAAGTGGAAACGTAGTCTAAGGCTGTTGAAGGGGTACGCAAAGGTAGAGGGAGTCGGCATTCGTCTCAATAGCGTGGTGCACGTCCACAGGTAGACATCTGCAGCAGGTAAAAGGAATCCCGGCACTCACAATGGATGCTTAAAGGGGTACTCCGGTGGAAAACTTTATTTTTTTTTTTTTAAATCAACTGGTGCCAGAAAGGTAAACAGATTTGTAAATTACTTCTAGTAAAAAAATCTTAAAGGGGTAGTCCAGTGCCAAAAACCTTATCCTCTATGCTAAGGATAGGGCATAAGTTTCAGATCTCCTGTACGGGCCTCTGCTCGCTGGCCAGATAGTGGGTATCGACCACCGCACGAAGGGGCGGCTGACACTCCCCCTCAATACATCGCTATGGCAGAGCCGGAGATTGCTGAAGGCAGCACTCCCCCTCTGCAATAGATTTGTATTGAGGGGGCGTGTCAGCCGCAGCTGTGGTCAACACGCCCCCTTCCCGCGGGCTTCCGGGGCCCCGTACAGGAGATCGCGGGGGGCCCCAGCGGTCAGACCCCCCACGATCTGACACTTGTCCCCTATCCTTAGGATAGTGGATACGTTTTTTCAGCACTCAATATCTCCTTTAATCTTCCAGTACTTATTAGTGGCTGTATACTACAGAGGAAATGCTTTTCTTTCTGTCACGACCACAGTGCTCTCCATTTTAGGAACTGTCCAGAGCAGGAGAAAATCCCAATAGCAAACATATGCTGCTCTGGACAGTTCCTAAAATGGACAGAAGAGGTCAGCAGAGAGCACTGTGGTCGTGACAGAAGAGAAATCCAAAAGAAAAGTATTTACTCTGTAGTATAGTATACAGCCCCTAAAAAGTACTGGAAGGATTAAGATTTTTTAATACAAGCAATTTACAAATCTGTTTAACTTTCTGGCACCAGTTGATTAAAAAAAAAAAGTTTTCCACCGGAGTACCCCTTTAAGGTCATGTTTTCTATCAATAGGCCAAGTCCACAGCTTGGTAAGATCTGTAAGTTCTTGTTTTTCCTTTTTATAGTTTTCCACCAGAGTACCCCTTTAATCACCTCAAGTGTTTATTGGTATAGTTCACATCAATAGCATGGATGTAGTAGCGACACACAGGACGCGTTTCGGCCCACTCGTGGCCTTCATCAACAGATCTCAACTGATCAGTTGATGAAGGCCACAAGTGGGCAGAAATGCGTCCTGTATGTCCTACTACATCTATGGTATTGATGTGAACTATACCAATAAACACTTGAGGTGATTAAGCATCCATTGTGAGTGCCGGGATTCCTTTTACCTGCTTAAAGGGGTACTTTGCTGCTAAATATCTTATCCCCTATCCGCTGGGACCCCTGCCAGGTTCCGGCAACAGTGGTCATGACATCACACCAAACCCTCTCGTGATGTCACGCCATGCCACCTCCATTCATGTCCATGGAAGGGGGCGTGATGTCACAACCACTGCTGCCAGAACCCAAAGTTTGTTCAGTACGCCAGGTGTTGTGCGGAGATCTCGGGGGTCCTTCCGCTCAGTGATCAGACATCTTAGCGCCTATCCTTTGGATAGGGATAAGATGTCTAGCAGCGGAGTCCCCCTTTAAAGAGGTTATCCACCATAAGGTGATTTTAGTTCATACCTGGCAGGCAGTAATGGACATGCTTAGGAAGGATCTGCGCTTGTCTTGGGGATAAATGGCTATGTTGTGAGATTACCATTACACTGTGGCTAGCTTTTTGCGAACTGGTATTTCCTGTTTGACTTTTCTTTTTTTGACTACAAATCCCACAATTCCATTTTCCTCCCTCCCACACTTCAGCCACCCCACCCATTGAAACATAAATGAGCTGCATCCATTGAAAAGACCTATGGTTTTCAATCAGGGTGCCTACAGCTGTTGCATTAGTTTCAGCTTGATCTCTCTCCCACCAAATGATCCCTCCACCCATTGAAGCAGACAGGCTCCCTGTCATCAGCTGACTAGTGATGTCAGGTCTCGTCCACATTGCAACCTGGGAAAATCTGAGACAACAGTCATTTTGTATGCTGTTAAAATAAATATTGGGGTGAAAATTACGGAAGAATTGTGAGAAAACCGTCACACACAGGTACAGACACTATATTATGAACTGCACTAACTTTACAACCCCTGTAGCATAGTCAAATAAAAAAAATTCTGGAATACCCCTTTAACCCCTTAAGGACCCAGGACGTACTAGAACGTCCTGGCACCCTGGGCTTTAAGGACCCAGGACATACTAGTACGTCCTGGTGTTTCTCCGGTCTCTGCCGCGCCCCGGGCAGAGATCGGAAGCGGATGCCTGCTGAAATCCTTCAGCAGGCATCCAGGGCAAACGCCGAGGGGGGCCATGTATGCTCCCCATGTCGGCGATCGCCGCAAATCGCAAGGGAAATCGCCCTTGCGATCTGCGGCGATACCGGGCTGATCGGGTCTCTGGGACCCGACCACCCGGTAATTTCGCATGATCCCGGCTGTCACAGACAGCCAGGACCATGCTAACGTATAGGAGTGAGGTGGCAAACCTGCCACCTCCTCCTATACCCTGCGATCTGTCGGTTAGTTAACCGACCAATCGCAGGAGGGGGGGCGGTTACTTCCTCCCGTCCTGCCCGGCCCCTTGAAGTCCGGAGAGGACGGGAGGAAGACCGGAGGACGCGGCGGGGGACGGGGGAGTGCTGGGGACCGGCCCCGGTACTTACCTCGTCCCTGAAGACCCGGATCCCGGCGAGGAAGATGGCGGCGGCGGCGGCGACAGGTGAGTTGATCTTCAGCCGCGGTCGGGCCCTTTACAGCAATGCACGTCGCCGTAAAGCGACATGCATTGCTGTAATGGGACCCTGTAAACTACAACTCCCAGCATGCCCAGACAGCCCTTGGCGTCTGGGCATGCTGGGAGTTGCAGTTTTGCAACATCTGGAGGTCCACAGTTTGGAGACCACTGTGCCCTTCCAGATGTTGCAAAACTACACATCCTCAGCATGCCCTTACTGTCCAGGCATGCTGGGAGTTGTAGTTCTGTAACATCTGGCCCTTCAGATGTTGCAGAACTACAACTCCCAGCATGCCTGGACAGTTTTGGCATACTGGGAGTTGTAGTTTTGCAACATCTGGAGGGCTGCGGCTTGGACACCACTACACAGTGGTCCCCAAACTGTTCTCCTCCAGCTGTTACGTAACCACTACTCCCAATATGCCCTTCGGCTGCCTGGGCATGCTGAGAGTTGTGGTTTTGCAACAACTGGAGGCACACTGGTTGGGAAACATTGTCTGTTTCCTAACTCAGTGTTTCCCAACCCGTGTGCCTCCAGCTGTTGCAAAACTATAACTGCCAGCATGCACTGATAGACTGTGCATGCTGGGAGTTGTAGTTTTGCACCAGCTGGAGGTCCCCCCCCCCTGTGAATGTACAGGATACATTCACATGGGTAGGGGGCTTACAGTGAGTATCAGGCTGCAAGTTTGCGATGCAGCAAATTTTGCGCGGCAGCTCAAACTCGTAGCGGGAAACTCGCTGTAATTCCCCGCCCGGTGTGACTGTACCCTAGAAACACTACACTACACTAACACAAAATAAAATAAAAAGTAAAAAACACTACATAAACACATACCCCTACACAGCCCCCCTCCCCTCCCCAATAAAAATGAAAATGTCTGGTACGCCACTGTTTCCAAAATGGAGCCTCCAGCTGTTGCAAAACAACAACTCCCAGTATTGCCGGACAGCCGTTGACTGTCCAAGCATGCTGGGAGTTTTGCAACAGCTGGAGGCACCCTGTTTGGGAATCGCTGGCGTAGAATACCTCTATGTCCACCCCTATGCAAATCCCTAATTCAGGCCTCAAATGCGCATGGCGGAGCCCTGTCGTATTTCAAGGCAACAGTTTAGGGTCACATATGGGGTATCTCCGTACTCGGCAGAAATTGCCTAACAAATTTTGGAGGGCTTTTTCTCCTTTCACCCCTTATGAAAAGGGGAAGTTGGGGTCTACACCAGCATGTTGGTGTAAAAAAAAAAAATTTTTACACTAACATGCTGGTGTTGCCCCATACTTTTCATTTTGACAAGAGGTAAAGGGGAAAAAAGCCCCCCAAAATTTGTAATGCAATTTCTCCCGACTACGGAGATACCCCATATGTGGGCGTTAAATGTTCTGGGGGCGCACAACAAGGCCCAGAAGGGAGAGTGCGCCATGTACATTTGAGGTGATGTGCACAGGGGTGGCTGATTGTTACAGCGGTTTTGACAAACGCAAAAAAGAAAAAAAAAACACATATGACCCCATTTCGGAAACTACACCCCTCACGGAATGTAATAAGGGGTGCAGTGAGAATTTACACCCCACAGGTGTCTGACGGATCTTTGGAACAATGGGCTGTGCAAATAAAATATTTTGTACAGCCCACTGTTCCAAAGATCTGACAGACACCAGTGGGGGGTAAATGCTCACTGTACCCCTTGTTACGTTCCTCAAGGGGTCTAGTTTCCAAAATGGTATGCCATGGGGGGTTATTTTGCTGTCCTGGCACCATAGGGGCTTCCTAAATGCGACATGCCCCCGAGCAAAATTTGCTCTCAAAAAGCCAAATATGACTCCTTCTCTTCTGAGCATTGTAGTTCGCCCGTAATGCACTTCATGCCAACTTATGGGGTACCTCCATACTCAGAAGAGATGGGGTTACAAATTTTGGGGGGTATTTTCCTCAAGGGGTCTAGTTTCCAAAATGGTATGGCATGTGTTTTTTTTTTTGCTGTTCTGGCACCATAGGGGTTTCCTAAATGCAACATGCCTCCCCAAAAACCATTTCTGAAAAACGTACTCTCCAAAATCCCCTTGTCGCTCCTTCTCTTCTGAGCACTCTACTGCGCCCGCCGAACACTTTTCATGGACATATGAGGTATGTGCTTACTCGAGAGCTACAAATACAAGTATAAATTTTCTCCTTTTACCCCTTGTAAAAATTCAAAAATTGGGTCTACAAGAAAATGCAAGTGTAAAAAATGAAGATTGTGAATTTTCTCCTTCACTTTGCTGCTATTCCTGTGAAACACCTAAAGGGTTAAAACGCTGACTGAATGTCATTTTGAATACTTTGGGGGGTGCGGTTTTTATAATGGGGTCATTTGTGGGGTATTTCTAATATGAAGACCCTTCAAATCCACTTCAAACCTGAACTGGTCCCTGAAAAATAGTGAGTTTGAAAATTTTGTGAAAAATTGGAAAATTGCTGCTGAACTTTGAAGCCCTCTGGTGTCTACCAAAAGTAAAAACTCATAAATGTTATGATGCAAATATAAAGTAGACATATTGTATATGTGAATAAAATAAAATAATATTTGGAATATCCATTTTCCTTACAAGCAGAGAGCTTCAAAGTTAGAAAAATGCTAAATTTTCAAATTTTTCATCAAATTTGGGGATTTTTCACCAAGAAAGGATGCAAGTTACCACAAAATTTTACCACTATGTTAAAGTAGAATATGTCACGAAAAAACAATCTCGGAATCAGAATGATAAGTAAAAGCATCCCAGAGTTATTAATGTTTAAAGTGACAGTGGTCAGATGTGCAAAAAATGGCCGGGTCCTAAGTTGTAAAATGGCTGGGTCCTTAAGGGGTTAAGGTATGTTGCACAGCATATTTATTTTGAAAAATATGCCGTAGGAGAGTCAAGAGAACCCCATACACAATCAGCCAAAAGTTTGTGCAACTTTTTTTAATGTTCATGGCTGCCAGACTGCTCTCTGACAGCAAAAGGATCAGGCAGTTGAAATCCAACATGCCCGATCCTAATATCCCCTTTTTAGAGGAAAGTTATTAGGCCCCGTTACACATTAAACAGCTGGCCAGTCCCACCAAAATTGGCAAGTTCATTCAACTTTTTTCTAATGTCTATGGGCTGTCAGACACCTCTGGAGGGGATCACACCAAACAAGAACAAAAGGATCAGGCAGTTAAAATTCAACAGGCCCTTTATCTCCTCAGTCGGAGGAGAGTCAGGAGGCCCCCATACACATTAGACAGACAGCCGGTTAGGTCGAAATCGGCAAGTTTGTCCAATCGGCAACTTTTTCTAATGTTTATAGGCTGCCAGCTCTACAGGTGGCTTTCCTATTCCGAGAACAAAAGGATCAGGCAGCTGAAATCCAACATGTCTGATCTTAATCTCCCCTGTCAAAGGAAAGTCAGGACGCCCCCATACACATTAGACATTTGGCCATCCCAGTTAAAATTGGCAACTTGTCCACTTTTTTCCACATATTTCTGGGGGCCTTTAGTCTTCACTGTGCACACACACAAGGGGGTTATGGGAAAGCACATGCAAAACCCCACAGGACACAAAGCGGTCACCATTCAAAGAAAAAAACAGGTTCAAGTGTTCAGAACCAATGGAGAGAAGAACCCTACAGTGATGTGACAATTTTAGGTGAAATAACTTCTGTTTGTACTCTTTACTAGGGGAAGTGACAGGTTGGACAGTCAGGCACTGCCTGAGGGCCCAGGGCTGAGAGGGACCCGTCTATGGCAGGACTTGCTGCTTCACAAGATCAGGGAGCATACAAGTTGGATATAAACAGACCTATTATATATATATATATATATATACATATATATATAGATATAGATATTATACAGACCTCCAGCTTGTACTCCCTGATATTCTAACATCAATTGCAGGAGGGTAGTAAGGGGGGCATGTTCCTGTGTAAGTCATACAGTACTTTACATACCAACATACACTAACAGCCTGCACTCTCCAAAGTGTGGACCTCTAGATGTTGCAGAACTTCAACTCCAGGCATGCCCGGACAGCCGACGGCTTTACAGGCATGCCGGGAGTTGTAGTTTTGCAGCAGCTGGAGGGCCATGGTTTGGAGACCTAGGGTTTGGATCTTCTACTATTACAAGGAACTATTTGTTTTGATATCTTAAAGCTTTCATAGGTCCTCATTTGGAGGGACATATTTGGCCATCAGAACCACGAGAGACGAGAACCCTATAGTGATGTGCCAATTTTTAGATGAATTTTACATTGTATACATGGGCACCATCTGGGTTTACCAACTTTCATAGTGGAAAAAAACCTCTAGTATCACTGAGATGTCTTGGAGTTTGATCTAAGGTTCTTACTGGTCTAGCAACAATGAGATAGACGGTTGCGTTCCCAACCAAAGATCAGGCAAATGTGAAGTCAAGGTATAAGTCAGTGGTCTCCAAACTGTGGCCCTACAAATATTGCAAAACTACAACTCCCGACATGCCCGGACAGCCAACGTTGGCCGTCCAGGCATGCCAGGAGTTGTAGTTTTTTTACAGCTAGAGGTCCACAGTTTGAAGACCTAGGGTATGAATGTTCTACTGTTACATGTTTTGGAGATCAGTGGTCTCCAAACTGTGGACCTCTAGCTAGTGCAAAACTACAATGGGAAGCGGGGACGTGCACAGACATTTTGGGGGCAGAGCCTGAAGTGAAAAAAAGGGCACTTCTCATAGTTATTTATTTAAATGCCCACATAATGATGCCCCACTGCCCAGTGTCAAAAGGGCAGGGGCTCAATCCCCCTTTCTCGTCAATGTGTGCATGTCCGTGATGGGTAGTTAAGGTATACCCTAGGTCTCGTAACTGTGGACCACCAGATGTTTCAAAACTACAACTCCCGGCATACCCAGGAATGCCGGGAGTTGTAGTTTTGAAACACTTGGAGGTCCACAGTTACGAGCCCTAGGGTTTGGATCTTTGACTATTACAAGAAACAATTTATTTAGATACGTTAAATCTTTCTTAGGTCCTCATTTGGAGGGAAGTATTTGGCCATCAGCTAGCCTAAACAGCTAGAGGCTTCAGAATGGGTGAGTGGGAGCGAAGGAGGAGGAGGGGGGGGGGGGGTGGAGAAGAGAAAGAGCGGGGAAGCCACATGTGGAACGAATTACTCACGTGGAGGCCATGACAAAGACCATTTCTCCAGACTTATCATGGGGGGGGGGGGGGGGGGCTTCACTTTCAGGAAGTGGCTATAATTACTGCTCAGGTCTAGCAGAGCAGCCTACACATTGCTAGGACTTAAGAGGAAGGGGGGTGGGGGGATTGACGTGAAAAAAGAGGGAAAGAAAAAGAAATGAGACACAAGCAAAGTCATCCCCAAAGATAAAACAGGAACAGGCATATACATTATAAATTACTTTAACTCATTACGAGCAAAGTCAGCGTGCAACCCCCCCTTCCTATACTACAACAACTTCCCCTGGAAACTGGAGAGATTACGCCACCTCCAAAATAAATCGATTGCTATTTCTTTTCCTGTCATTTGCTAAAACAATGCAAAAAGAGAAAAAAAGAAATAAAAAGAAAACAAAAAAAAAAAAAAGAACTTTGCAGAAAAAAAATAAGGGTCACATCCCTTCACTTTCAGTTGGCTGCTCATTTGTACGGCAGATTGAATTTATTTTTTTTCATAATTTTTTTTTTTAAAACACAGCTTTTCCATTCTAGGGGCCCACTTCCTGCCTCGCTCAAGCGAAAAGAAAAAAAAAGTAAAAAAAAGAAAAAAAATCTGGCTCGGAGATGAAATGACTGCTTAACATTACACTAAAACATCTGGTACCATTTTATACACAGACCTATGTCTTTAGCACGAGCAACTCTAGCTGTCTCTCCTCTAGCACAGTGCATACCCAAAAAACCTCCCCAGGGTGACATCATCCCATATATGGACTCCCAAGCCCTGCCCTCCCCCTTTTTCCTGGTCCTAAATTCATTGCCAGATCCCCAGTTTACTGCAAATGTGCCACGTCAAGACTGGGAATCAGAACGCTTTTCTGGGACTTTGTGCAATCCGCACACACACGCACACACATGCGCCCGCGCACGGCCGGTTGAGAGTGTCGAAAACAAAAAGCGGGGGTACCGGATCGGGACAGAACAACAACAACAAAAAATAATGATAATAATAAGGACTATTTTTGCTTTTCTCAAAAAAAAAAAATAATTCAAAAACTTGGGCAAAAAAAAACTAAACAAAAACTGCACAATGGAAAAAAATTATACCGGAGAAGAAGAGCGAAAAAAAGGAGGATTTTAACCCAAAAAATGGAGAGAGAAAGAGAAAACAGCCTGCTCCGTCGCCCCAGTGTTCAGACTACCTGTTCAGGACAATGCTGTTGTACAGTAGTCTGCACATTGGTTAGACTGGGTATGGGACAGCAGCGACATGGATTTTACAGGGGGGACAACACAGATGCCTTGGAAAAAAAAAAGGGGGTTCCTCCTCTTTTTTTTAAGCTTTTTTCATGTGAAGTGTTTCTCTTCGCAGGTTTTGCACGTAGGGAAATAGGAAAAGGATGTGGACAGAAGGACTACGCAGTGAGTGGTGCAGGGGAAGGTATACTGGTAAGGCCTAACTGTGGAAGGACAACCTGAGGCCAGTAATCTGTTTAATAATAGGTTTTTTGGGGGTCTGCAGCGCCCCATACTGTCATTCTGTATCTGTGTAGCTGAAAGGACCCCTCCTCTATAGATGGCTGTAATGGACGCATATGGTTACATGTTAAGTATAGGAACGAAAGGAAATAGCACTTTATAGTAATCTTGCTGTGAATTGCAAACTAGCGCAGGGTTTCCCAATTAGCGTCGCCTCCAGCAGTTGCAAAACTTAAACTCCCAGCATGCCCGGACAGCCGTTGGCTGTCCGGGCATGCTGAGAGTTGAAGTTTTGCAACAGCTGGAGGCACGCTGGCTGGAAAACACTGAAGTAACGTATTTCAAATTCAGCAGAATAAGGGTTAATACCGATACAATGACAAATCTGTTACTTGTCACAGTGTATTTCACAAGACCTTCGGTAGAGCTGTCATCAGAACAGAAGGGAAATGGTAAGGAGTGAATCAGCCAGAGATAAATGGTGCGTTGTGCAATAAGGCTGCAAAAGAGTGCACATGCGATTTTGATTATTGGAGTACTTATCTTTAGGCTTTGTTCACACGTTCAGGTTTTTCAATTGCGATTATGGAAAACGAAACAAGACCCTACATAGGGGGACATGTGTAATGGAAAAACTGGGGCTTCTCCTCCCTTCAAATCCATTCAATAAGTGCAATTAAAAAAAAACAAAAAAAAAACCTGAAGGTGCGAACACAGCCTTAACAAGGTTCTAAGTGTGAAAGAACTGCGCAAATAAATTGACCAAAATTGGAATAATACACGTGAAAATGGGGGGCTGAAGAGAAGGGGACAATAGCTTACTAAAGAATAGAGTTTTGAAATTATCTAAAATGAAAAAAAAAAATTATTATTATTATTATTAATAATAATACTAGTAATAACAATTGTAAAATGTAACCAATCAGATCTTGAACTCTTACAACACTAAATAAAATAGTTAATTTATTTATGTTCAATTGGGTTAGATTTTATAAATATAGCTTATTTTTTTTGTAGAACATCATATATATATATATATATATATATATATATATATATATATCCCTTTTAGTGGAGAATAGTATAAAATAAAGTATATATATATATATTTTTTTTAATTTGTAGAATATATATATATATATATATATATATATATATATATATATATATATATATATATATATATCCCTTTTAGTGGAGTATAGTATAAAGTAAAGTATATATATATTTTTTTTTTATTTGTAGAATATATATATATATATATATATATATATATATATATATATATATATATATATTTATATCTATACATAATTTTTTTTTATATATATATATATATATATTATTTTTAATTTTGTTTTCTATGTTTCTTTTCCCTAATGCATTACCATTACAAGTTAAAAATATTTACAACTTAAATTTAATACAACTATTTGTACTTATTTTTATAACCAAAGTCTTAGAACTGAAGTCAGACAAACAAATGATTAAGTAAGCGGAGAACAGCTGTAATAACTTTGTCAGAGCCCCCCACGCTTCTTCTGTCTCCTGTCTCTTCCCAGCAGAGTAATGTAATGCCAATACTGAAGTAGTAAGTAGTAAGCAACAGAGGATAGCTATTTGAAAGAAAAAAAAAAAAAAAATATATATATATATATATATATATATATATATATATTGTACAAAAAAGAAAGTTGCAACAGCACTCTTGGTCAAAAAATGGAGGCTCTTAGCGCACTTTTTGATCAAAATGTGTCCCCCACACATTTTGATCAAAAAGTGCGCTAAGAGCCTCCATTTTTTGACCAAGAGTGCTGTTGCAACTTTCTTTTTTGTACATTTTGTATTGTTGTTGTGCTGGCTATTTTTCCTTTTGTTAATATATATATATGTATATATAAATATATATATATATATATATATATATATATATATATATATATATATATATATATATATAACTATGTTTCCTAGGTGCAAGATTTAACAAGTATTCTTTAAGAAAGATCATGTTGACATTTTTATTTTTCCCCCCAAAAAACAACATATGATTCCATATAAATCTTATAGGTAAAAAAAAATACAAAATAATACAAAAAAAAAAAGAGAGAAAAGTCAGTTCAGCCTGTTCTGCTGCAGTGCTGATGCAGAAGAAAGCAAAATAACACCATGAGTTAGGCTGGGTACACATATGTCCGGCATCCAGCATAGGTGAACTCAGCCTAGATCTAGACGCAACTGATGCCACAACTGATGACAAGTTGTCATCAGTTGTATGGCATCAGGCATCCATTGTTTTTGGGCAGCGGACAGAGGAACGCAGCAAGCTGCGTTTCCCAATCCGGTGCCCTCCGGCGTGTCCAACCACCCGGCGTCACAATTGAGATGCAGGATGATTGTGAACTATCCCATTCAAATGAATGAGATCAGTTCTAGCATCAATTTCCCTCCGGTGCACGCTGGTGGTAAACTAAGCTGGATACCGGACATATGTGACTCCAGCCTAAGACAGAAGCCATAAATAGATACAAATATATAAGAAGTGATGTCAGGTGATGAGTGAATAAGTGAAGAAGAGGGTGCGAGGAATTCACGACTAAAATATTAAAATAGCAAGAAATATAATAACTCAGTCAGGGGACGTAGAGCAGAGGTCAGCTGCCATGTATACACATAGGACTGTGCCTGCAGTATATATGTTCTCTGGTCTTATGACATAGGAAAGTAAAAAGATACTTTGTTACGGGTGTGTATTTATGTATTATTTTCTTTTAATTCATTTATTTAGTTGTTTATTTTTATTGATTTATTTATATTTGTTAACAGAACTTGTATCTACATTAAGCAGCAAATCTAAGGGAAATGGTCAAATAAAAGTATCCGATGATAATTCCTAATACATTTCCTGCCCTGGACACTTTCAGTCATTGTTTAAAACAAAGTTAAACTTTGCCCTTATCTATAAACAGGGAAGTAAAGTTTAAAGAGGGAGTAAGCTTCCCGCACCCCCTCCTGCCCCCATCTGTTAGCAGGGGCCATAGTGCTTCCTGTCTGGATTTGGCCTCCTAGACCCTTCACAAATCTGTTTATACAGATGAGAGAGAAGTTCAGGTAACTAATGTTATCTGTGATGGAGAGGACCACACACAGAGGACGACTCTGGAGAGCCTAGAATAGGGACAACACATCCCGTACACACTGCTACTATAGTATAATGTATATATGTGTTTATGTATGTGTAATGTGTGTGTGTATATATATATGTGTGTGTGTTTATGTACGTGTGTGTATGTATATATATATGTGTGTGTTTATGTACGTGTGTGTATATATATATATGTGTGTGT